>NW_025274589.1:0-1321 GCF_018294505.1 Triticum aestivum
AGAAGCTTATGCTTGAACCAACGCGTGAAACATGAGTTGTGCTCTTTGAGTATATCTCCGTCCGTCCTCTGTTGGCCTCGGTCATTGTACGTCTTTTTAATAAAGGTTTTGTGCTCTACCAACCAAGGATCGACCACGTCTATGTGTTGTAGCGCGACTAGGTTTGCTCTTTCAAAGTCGGCGAGTCGACCCTCGAAGTCGACATGCATTTCGCGGCGACCCTCACGGTGACCCCATCCAGCGAGCCTGCCGAGGTGCCTGTTGACGGGCAGACCAACGGGGTTCTCGATGCCTAGATAATTCGTGCAGTAGGAGATGCACTCTTCGGTCAGAAAGCCCCTGGCTATGCTTCCTTCTGGACGTGACATGTTGCGAACGTATCCTTTGATGACACCATTCATCCTTTCGAACGGCATCATGCTGTGCAGGAACGTCGGCCCGAGTTGGATGATATCCTCCACTATATGGACCAGCAGATGCACCATAAGGTCGAAGAATGCGGGCGGGAAGTACATCTCAAGCTCGCATAGTATCACCACGATCTCTTCCTGTAGCCTTCTGAGTTGCCTCACGCCAATCGACTTCCGAGAGATGACGTCGAAGAAGTTGCATAGGCCAAATAGCGTTTCACGGACGTGCGCGTCCATGATCCCACGGATTGCAACTGGAAGTATCTACGTCATCAGCACGTGACAGTCGTGAGACTTCATCCCGCTGAACTTCTGCTTCGCTGGGTCTAGGTATCTGCTTATCTTCCCCGCGTAACCGTAAGGAAGTTTTACTCCTAGGAGGCAGGTGAAAAACTGCTCGATCTCCTCCTGACTTAGAGTGAAGCACGCGGGAGGGTAGTAATTTCCGGTCTTCTTGGCCTTTTTGCCTTTGCGACGACTTTCTGTGTCCTGCTTCGCCTCATCATCATCATCATCATCATCATCATCATCATCATCATCATCATCATATATAGCGTGAAGCTCCTGCCTGATGCCCATTGATTTCAAGTCTGCCCTTGCTTTCGGCCCATCTTTGGTCCTCTCTGGCATGTTGAGCAGGGTACCAAGCAGACTCTCGCACACGTTCTTCGTGATATGCATGACATCAAGGCTGTGAGGCACACGGTGGATCTTCCAGTACGGCAAGTCCCAGAAAACAGACCTCGTTTTCCATACCTTCAGCAGCGGCTCTGGCGCCTTTCGCTTCTTTCCCGGCTCTGGCGCCTTTTGCTTCTTTCCCGGCAGTGGGCAGTCTTTCCAATTTTTCAACAGCTTGTCTATTTCCTCGCCGCTCCTCGTACACGGGCGTTTTCGGGGTTCGGTTTCACCAT
>NW_025274590.1:0-1320 GCF_018294505.1 Triticum aestivum
GTAGTATAGCTAGGCTTCCAAGCCTCTTTTATTTTACTAGTTGTCTGTACCCAGACAATGTATTTCCGCTGCTGGCTGGTATGACTGTATGACTTGTATGTTGGGTCGTGAGACCCGTACCTTTGTGTATGTTATGTATGGCTCCCTGAGCCTTAAATAAAGTACTTGTGTCATAGAGTCATGTTGTGATGCTTCGTTGTATTTGCACATATCGAGCATATTGTGTGTATGATTGAAATGCTTGGTATGTGTGGGATCTGACTATCTAGTTGTTTATCTTTAGTAGCCTCTCTTACCGGGAAATGTCTCCTAGTGTTACCGCTGAGCCATGGTAGCTTGCTACTGCTCTGGAACACTTAGGCTGGCCGGCATGTGTCCTTCTTCGTTCCCGTGTCTGTCCCTTCGGGGAAATGTCACGCTTTGAGTACCGGAGTCCTGTTAGCCCGCTACAGCCCGGTTTACCGGAGTCCTGCTAGCCCAGTGCTACAGCCTGGACCCACTTGCTGATGACCGACACGTTCGAAGCTGGGTCATGGATGCCTGTCCCTGTAAGTCTGTGCCACTTTGGGTTTACGACTAGTCATGTCAGCCCGGGCTCCTTATCATATGGATGCTAGCGACACTATCATATACGTGAGCCAAAAGGCGCAAACGGTCCCGGGAAAAGGTAAGACGACACCCGTGGGGATACCGTGCGTGAGGCCGCAAAGTGATATGAGGTGTTACCAGCTAGATCGATGTGACATCGAGTCGGGGTCCTGACAGCCACCTCAAGGAGTTACTTGCAGTCGTAGTTCAGGATAGCCACCGAGTCAAAGCTGGCTTGCTGCAGTTAAACCCCACCATCCCCTTTGTTGATAATGATGCATATGTAGTTAGTTCTGATGTAAGTCTTGCTGGGTACATTTGTACTCACGTTTGCCTATTTTATGTTTTTGCAGAGAGACTTCGGTCTCACTAGTAGTTTCGCGTGGACTTCGACGTTTAGCTTGTTACCTCAGCTACGATCTTGTGCCCCCGGCAGAATCTGGTAGATAGTCAGGCTTTCAAGCCTTTTTCATTTATAGATGTCTGTACTCAGACATGATAGCTTCCGCTTGTGCTTTGACTTGTATGCTCTGGATGTTGGGTCATGAGACCCATGATTGTAATATCTCGCTCCTCGGAGCCTTTTGCATATAAACTACTGAGTCGTAGAGTCATTTTGTGATGCCATGTTGTATTGCACATATCGAGCATATTGTGTGTATGTTATTGAAATGCTTGGTATGTGTGGGATCTGACTATCTAGTTGTTTATCTTTAGTAGCCTCTCTTACCG
>NW_025274591.1:0-1320 GCF_018294505.1 Triticum aestivum
CTATGTTGTTGTAGATAGATGGCCCATGCTGTTGTTCCGTTGAATTTTAATGCGTTCCTAGAGAAAGCTAAGTTGAAAGATGATGGTAGCAACTACACGGACTAGTCCGTAACTTGAGGATTATCCTCATTGTTGCACAGAAGAATTACGTCCTAGAAGCACCGCTGGGTGACAGGCATGCTGCAAATTCTGCTGACGATGTTAAGAATGTCTGGCAAAGCAAAGCTGATGACTACTAGATAGTTTAGTGTGCCATGCTTTATGGCTTAGAACCGGGACTTCAACGACGTTTTGAACGTCATGGAGCATATGAGATGTTCTAGGAGTTGAAGTTAATATTTCAAGCAAATGCCCGGATTGAGAGATATGAAGTCTCCAATAAGTTCTACAGCTGCAAAATGGAGGAGAATAGTTCGGTCAGTGAACATATAATTAGAATGTCTGGGTACCACAATCACTTGACTCAGCTGGGAGTTAATCTTCCAGTTGATAGTGTCATTGACAGAGTTCTTCAATCACTGCCACCAAGCTACAAGAGCTTCGTGATGAACTATAATATGCAAGGGATGGATAAGACAATTCCCGAGCTCTTCACAATGCTAAAGGCTGCAGAGGTAGAAATCAAGAAGGAGCATCAAGTGTTCATGGTCAACAAGACCACCAGTTTCAAGAAGAAGGGCAAAGAGAAGAAGGGAAACTTCAAGAAGAATAACAAGCAAGTTGCTGCTCAAGTGAAGAAGCCCAATTCCAGACCTAAGCATGAGACTGAGTGCTTCTATTGCAAAGGGACTGGTCACTCGAAGCAGAACTACCCCAAGTATTTGGCAGATAAGAAGGATGGCAAAGTGAAAGGTATATTTGATATACATGTTATCGATGTGTACCTTACTAATGCTCGCAGTAGCGCCTGGGTATTTGATACTTGTTCTGTTGCTAATATTTGCAACTCGAAACAGGGGCTACGGATTAAGCAAATATTGGCTAAGGACGAGGTGATGATGCACGTGGGAAATGGTTCCAAAGTCGATGTGATCGCCGTCGGCACGCTACCTGTACATCTACCTTTGGGATTAGTATTAGACCTGAATAATTGTTATTTGGTGCCAGTGTTAAGCATGAACATCATATCTAGATCTTGTTTGATGCGAGACAGTTATTCATTTAAATCAGAGAATAATGGTTGTTCTATTTATATGAGTAATATCTTTTATGGTCATGCACCCTTGATGAGTGGTCTATTTTTACTAAATCTTGATAGTAGTGATACACATATTCATAGTATTGAAGCGAAAAGATATAAGTTTAATAATGATAGTGCAA
>NW_025274592.1:0-1320 GCF_018294505.1 Triticum aestivum
GGGACAAGTTTCGGGGTCATCGGTATTGTACCGGGACCACCGGAAGGGTCCCGGGGGCCCACCGGGTGGGGCCACCTGCCCCGGGGGGGCACATGGGCTGTAGGGGGTGCGCCTTGGCCTACATGGGCCAAGGGCACCAGCCCCAAGAGGCCCATGCGCCTAGGGAACCCTAGAGGGAAGAGTCCTCAAGGGGGAAGGCACCTCCGAGGTGCCTTGGGGAGGATGGACTCCTCCCCCCCCTCTTGGCCGCACCCCAAAACCCATCTAGGGCTGGCCGCCGCCCCTAGGGGGTGGGAAAACCCTAAAGGGGGCGCAGCCCCCTTCCCCCTATATATATTGAGGCATGGGGCTGCCCATAACACGCGATTTGATCTCTCGTTGGTGCAGCCCTGCCCCTCTCCCTCCTCCTCCTCTCCCATGGTGCTTGGCGAAGCCCTGCTGGATTGCCATGCTCCTCCATCACCACCACGCCGTTGTGCTGCTGTTGGATGGAGTCTTCCTCAACCTCTCCCTCTCTCCTTGCTGGATCAAGGCGTGGGAGACGTCACCGGGCTGTACGTGTGTTGAACGCGGAGGTGCCGTCCGTTCGGCACTTGATCATCGGTGATTTGAATCACGACGAGTACGACTCCATCAACCCCGTTCACTTGAACGCTTCCGCTTAGCGATCTACAAGGGTATGTAGATGCATTCTCCTTCTACTCGTAGCTGGTTTCTCCATAGATAGATCTTGGTGACGCGTAGGAAAATTTTGAATTTCTGCTACGTTCCCCAACAGTGGCATCATGAGCTAGGTCTATTGCGTAGATTCTTTGCACGAGTAGAACACAAAGTAGTTGTGGGTGTTGATTTTGTTCAATATGCTTACCGTTACTAGTCCAATCTTGTTTCGACGGTATTGTGGGATGAAGCGGCCCGGACCGACCTTACACGTACTCTTACGTGAGACAGGTTCCACCGATTGACATGCACTTGGTGCATAAGGTGGCTAGCGGGTGCCAGTCTCTCCCACTTTAGTCGGAACGGATTCGATGAAAAGGGTCCTTATGAAGGGTAAATAGCAATTGGCATATCACGTTGTGGTTTTGCGTAGGTAAGAAACGTTCTTGCTAGAAACCCATAGCAGCCATGTAAAACATGCAAACAACAATTAGAGGACGTCTAACTTGTTTTTGCAGGGTATGCTTTGTGATGTGATATGGCCAAGAAGAATGTGATGAATGATATGTGATGTATGAGATTGATCATGTTCTTGTAATAGGATTCACGACTTGCATGTCGATGAGTATGACAACCGGCAGGAGCCATAGGAGTTGTCTT
>NW_025274593.1:0-1320 GCF_018294505.1 Triticum aestivum
TCCGCGGTAAAGGACTACTTGGTTGCCTATACAGTTCATAGACAAGTAAATGGAAACTATTAAAAGCCTCAAGATAAGTGTGAGTGCCGAGGATGGCTCTTCCGTAGGAAGACGGAGGTGGATCCTCGGTAGTGTATTGAAGTGGTGAATAGTGGACTCGTGTGCGCAAAACTATTTCAAGTTGGAGTATCGTAGGATAGTCTAGCCATGAGTCAAAGCTGGCTTGCTGCAATAACTCCACCAACCCTTCTTGATACTATGCATGTATGTAGGATCTGATGTAAGTCTTGCTGAGTACCTTTGTACTCATGTTGCTATAATCTACATTTTTACAGAAGACGCTGCAACCCCTTCTGATGGGTTCTATGTAGACGTTGACATCAACGAGTAGGCTAAAGACCCAGGTGGTGACCCTGAGCTTGTGATGGACCACATAGTATAGTTAGGCTTTCCAAGCCTCTTTTATTTACTAGTTGTCTGTACCCAGACAAGTTACTTCCGCTGTTGGCTTGTATGATTGTATGACTTGTATGTTGGGTCGTGAGACCCGTACCTTTGTGTGTATGTTATGTATGGCTCTCTGAGCCCTAAATAAAGTACTTGTGTCGTAGAGTCATGTTGTGATGCTTCGTTGTATTTGCACATATCGAGCATATTGTGTGTATGATTGAAATGCTTGGTATGTGTGGGATCTGACTATCTAGTTGTTTATCTTTAGTAGCCTCTCTTACCGGGAAATGTCTCCTAGTGTTACCGCTGAGCCATGGTAGCTTGCTACTGCTCTGGAACACTTAGGCTAGCCGGCATGTGTCCTTCTTCGTTCCTGTGTCTGTCCCTTCAGGGAAATGTCACGCATTGAGTACCGGAGCCCTGTTAGCCCGCTACAGCCCGGTTTACCGGAGTCCTGCTAGCCCAGTGCTACAGCCCGGACCCACTTGCTGATGACCGACACGTTCGAAGCTGGGTCATGGATGCCTGTCCCTGTAAGTCTGTGCCACTTTGGGTTTACGACTAGTCATGTCAGCCCGGGCTCTTTATCATATGGATGCTAGCGACACTATCATATACGTGAGCCAAAAGGCGCAAACGGTCCCGGGAAAAGGTAAGACGACACCCGTGGGGATACCGTGCGTGAGGCCGCAAAGTGATATGAGGTGTTACCAGCTAGATCGATGTGACATCGAGTCGGGGTCCTGACAGCGTTGGCATCAGAGCCGGACTGCCTGTAGGTTCTCCAAGCCAAACTGGTCGATGTTGAGTCTAGAAATTCTTAGTTATATGTAGGGGAATTGCTTGTGGGTTGGAACGTAAGGCTCTTTT
>NW_025274594.1:0-1320 GCF_018294505.1 Triticum aestivum
AGTAAAATTTTGACCTAGATTCAACTTGCTAGAACCGAGTTGTTTTCTTCCGCCGTTTGTTTTTCGTCGTTTGTTCGGCTCGTTCTTTCTTTGCAACCGGAGTTCTTAAGTTGAACTTTCTGGTTCGTTCTCTTGTTCGATTTTTCCCTGTGCATTAGATGAGTACTTATTGTGTGGTTACTATTGTTTGCTTACGATAGATCGACCGGAGTGTGACGAGTAGATCTATCACGAGTTTTGAGTGCGAATCATCTTCATCAACATTGCAGGCAAGTAACACTTGATCATATCTTTCCTACTACCCAGTTTTATTGCATTAGATCAAACCCTCAAACACTTGCATTGTTTAGGATCTAAATTAAATTGTGGGATTGGGAAGTAGAATTGAGGTAGTACCTATTACCTGTTACTTATGAAACCTTGGGAGTTACTTCTACGTTTGCTTATTATGCTATGCTATGCTAGTAGACGTGGATTGGGTGAGTGATATCCATGACAGATGTGAGATTGATAATTTTAATGGTTTATCTAAGGTGGCAATTTAAACACACATCTGGGTGGATTGAGGCACCTGATGTCTATCAGGACTTGCCTGTTTTTTTTTGGACCGCCACCCAGGCTCTAAGGGATCATAAGATATTTCAAACTGGAAACTTTCGTGTGCAGCCACATGCTACTATGGGCTCTAGCATAGTTGACTAAGTTGTGCGAACTCTTATAGTGGTGGACTAGCAGTTGTAGGGGATGTAGGTGTACCGGTCCACCCATCGTAAGGTGCTAGCGCTTCTGAAAGACTATGTCTCGGTCATCCGTTTCTCAAACCACATGTGGTGCGAGAAAACAAACGGGGGCGATCGAGTCATGTGGGGAAAAGTGCGCAAACCTCTGCAGAGTAACAAACTAATCATGATTAGCCGTGTCCCCGGTTATGGACAACTTGAGTATCTAGTACTTGAATATCATTGTGAATCTCAACATGTTACCTCTAATAAAAGCTATTGGGTTTTAATGAGTATTTTTAATTGGGATTGAGGATGCTGTCAACCATTCTCAATGTTTAACAACCACCATGATAGTTAAACAAAATTATTCCTTTGATGTAGGGAAAAATTGGCTTTTCGCAAAAACTGTAACCATAGAGCTTTCCACCAGCCATATATGCATGTAGTATAGCCTATTCTTTCATTACTCTCTATGTGTTACATTGCCAGTACATTCAATGTACTGACCCCTTTCGGGCTGCAACGTCTCATGTTGCAGGATGTCTTACGACGAGTAAGTGATACGTTAGGGTTACGATTTCCTATACTCAACTTTGCC
>NW_025274595.1:0-1320 GCF_018294505.1 Triticum aestivum
AATAACCTTTCACTTCATCATTACTTGACTTGATGTCGTTACCGATCGATTACATCTTCATGAACTCTCGCGACAAAGGTGTCGTGATCATCAACATTCTGAGCTCATCCAGGATATCAATTGAATTCATGATGAGAAATACCATCCTTGCCCTCGATGAACTGTATTATCGTCGACCACTTTATTGCCCTCCCACCAACACAAGCTTGTTCATGTTTGGTGTTATACCTTGAGTTCCTTGCTATCCAGTAATTGTTCTTCTTTACCTTGGAACATCAACATCTCTTATGTCCTCAATGTTGTGAGAAATTCACCACCCTTAAGAATTCTTGATACCAGTGATACTTATTAACATCACCATTCTTTTCTTGGTCCCCGTGATGTTTCTAACCGGAATACCGACAAATGGTCTGTGATGTGTAAATTCTAAACTTCGAGCAACCCTCTTGCTTTGAAGTTATTGGTCTATAGTTTCATTCTACAACTATGGCTTATTGAATCACCATTCTGACATTGGTCGTGCAACCCAATCCATATTTCGGGCGCACCTTTCAACCAATGTTTAATTGTGTATGTTTTCCTCGAGCATACTTCCTTATATCATTTGATATGACAAATGTTATCTCCTTGTTCACTTAATGGAGGAAATCCATCTTTTGGGAATCTTGGTGAATTGCCGTTGAGTTCACCAGACACCTCCTTGCCCTCTCCTTGGGTTAATGATGGACTCTTGTTAACGGAAATCCCTTCATAGTTCATTTCCCCGAGAATCTTACAATGTCATCTCGTCAATTTGCGTTGCACCTTTTCTTCTCAGGTATCCTAAGCCTGAGGTATCTTGACACCAATCGGATCTGAATCTCGGTCAGATATGATGGTTGGGACAACTTTCCCAGAGTTATGATGTTGATCCTTTGATGACCCGGTAACATGATGTCATGCCTAGCACACCTGACCGGAGGACCTATTGCTATAATTTTCCTTTTAGCAATGCTATCCATTCTTCCATGAGGAAATTGTAAGACTTATTCTACAAGCTGTTCCTGATGGATCCTTTGAGTATCCAAAGTCTGATCTTCACCTATAGACCATGTCAATGCTATCTCGAAGCATGTCGGTGGTGCTCCGATTTTCAACAAGAACATTTGAAGCCCAATGCTAAATGTTACTTGCTCAATTACCCCAAACACCGTTGCATCGGTAATGTCATGAAATTTCTCTCCCCTTTCCTAAGGAGTTTTCTACATTATATCCTGCCAAGGATATCATGCTCTGCTTGTCCTTGGGAAGGATATACCCCTGATATATGTGTTTAAACAC
>NW_025274596.1:0-1320 GCF_018294505.1 Triticum aestivum
GAGGTAAAGATTTATATATGGGAAGTCTTATTTTGGTCGCCGGAAAAGTTTCGCGCTTTACCGGTATTGTACCGGGAGTGCCGAAAGGGGTCCGGGGGTCCACCAAGGGGGTCCACCAGCCCCGGGGGGCCACATGGGCTGTAAGGGGTGCGCCTTGGCCTATATGGGCCAAGGGCACCAGCCCCAAGAGGCCCATGCGCAAGAGATAAGAAAAAAGGGAGAGTCCTAAAGGGGGAAGGCACCTCCGAGGTGCCTTGGGGGGGAAGGACTCCCCCCTGGCCGCACCCTTCCTTGGAGGAAGGGGCAAGGCTGCGCCCCCCCCCTCTCCCTTGGCCCTATATATAGTGGGGGGAAGGGAGGGCAGCAACATCTAAGCCTTGGGCGCCTCCCTCCTCCCCTGCAACACCTCTCTCTCTCTCGCAGAAGCTTGCGAAGCCCTGCCGGAGACCCGCTACATCCACCACCACGCCGTCGTGCTGTTGGATCTCCATCAACCTCTCCTCCCCCCTTGCTGGATCAAGAAGGAGGAGACGTCTCTGCACCGTACGTGTGTTGAACGCGGAGGTGCCGTACGTTCGGCACCCGGTCATCGGTGATTTGGATCACGGCGAGTACGACTCCGTCATCCACGTTCATTGGAACGCTTCCGCTCGCGATCTACAAGGGTATGTAGATCCACTCCTTTCCCCTCGTTGCTAGTAGACTCCATAGATGCATCTTGGTGAGCGTAGGAAAATTTTAAATTATGCTACGATTCCCAACAGTGGCATCATGAGCCAGGTCTATGCGTAGTTACTATGCACGAGTAGAACACAAAGTAGTTGTGGGCGTTGAGTTTGCCAATTCTTCTTGCCGCTACTAGTCTTTTCTTGTTTCGGCGGCATTGTAGGATGAAGCGGCCCGGACCGACCTTACACGTACTCTTACGTGAGACAGGTTCCACCAACTAACATGCACAAGTTGCATAAGGTGGCTAGCGGGTGTCTGTCTCTCCTACTTTAGTCGGAACGGATTCGATGAAAAGGGTCCTTATGAAGGGTAAATAGAAATTGGCAAATCACGTTGTGGTCATACGTAGGTAAGAAAACGTTCTTGCTAGAAACCTACAAACCACGTAAAAACTTGCAACGACAATTAGAGGACGTCTAACTTGTTTTTGCAGCAAGTGCTATGTGATGTGATATGGCCAGAAGATGTGATGAATGATATATGTGATGTATGAGATTGATCATATTCTTGTAATAGGAATCACGACTTGCATGTCGATGAGAATGACAACCGGCAGGAGCCTTAGGAGTTGTCTTTATTATTTTGTATGAC
>NW_025274597.1:0-1320 GCF_018294505.1 Triticum aestivum
TTCCATTGTTCCAAAGAACGGAGTTTTAGTCATCTTGCCCAAAAGGCACGGTTCACAAGCATCAAATGATTCATAACCAAGTGATTCTGAAAATCCATCTTTATGGAGTTTCTTCATGCGCTTTACACCTATATGACCCAAACAACAGTGCCACAAATAAGTTGCACTATCATTATTAACTTTGCATCTTTTGGCATCAATATTATGAATATGTGTATCACTACGATCGAGATCCAACAAACTATTTTCAGTGGGTGTATGACCATTGAAGGTTTTATTCATGTAAATAAAAACAACAATTATTCTCTGATTTTAAATGAATAACCGTATTGCAATAAACATGATCAAATCATATTCATGCTCAATGCAAACACCAAATAACATTTATTTAGGTTTAACACTAATCCCAAAAGTATAGGGAGTGTGCGATGATGATCATATCAATCTTGGAACTACTTCCAACACTCATCGTCACTTCCCCTTCAACTAGTCTCTGTTTATTCTGTAACTCCTGTTTCGAGTTACTAATCTTAGCAACCGAACAAGTATCAAATACTTAGGGGCTACTATAAACACTAGTAAGGCACACATCAATAATCTGTATATCAAATATACCCTTGTTCACTTTGCCATCCTTCTTATCCACCAAATATTCAGGGCATTTCCGCTTCCAGTGACCATTTCCTTTGTAGTGTAAGCACTCAGTTTCAGGCTTTGGTCCATCTTTGGTCTTCTTCATGGGAGTGACAACTTGTTTGCCATTCTACTTGAAGTTTCTCTTTCTTTCCCTTTGCCCTTTTCTTGAAACTAGTGGTCTTATCAATCATCAACACTTGATGCTCTTTCTTGATTTCTACCTTCATCGATTTCAACATCATGAAGAGCTCAAGAATCATTTTCGTCATCCCTTGCATACTATAGTTCATCATGAAATTCTAGTAACTTAGTGATGGTGACTAGAGAATTCTGTCAATCACTATCTTATCTGGAAGATTAACTCCCACTTGATTCAAGCGATCAAAGTACCCAGACAATCTGAGCACATGCTTACTAGTTGAGCGATTCTCCTCCATCTTTTAGCTATAGAACTTGTTGGAGACTTCATATCTCTCAACTCGGGTATTAACTTCAACTCCTGGAACATCTCATATGGTCCATGACGTTTAAAACGTCTTTGAAGTCCCGATTCTAAGCCATTAAGCATGGTGCACTAAACTATTAAGTAGTCATCATATTGAGCTAGCCAAACGTTCATAACGTCTGCATCTGCTCCTGCAATAGGTCTGTCACCTAGCGGTGCATTAAGGACATAATTCTTCT
>NW_025274598.1:0-1320 GCF_018294505.1 Triticum aestivum
CGAGTGGTGAGCAATCCTCTCACTCGGAGGCTTAGCTGCAGTCCAAGCACTCGCCTAAGTTATAAAAATCCTACCGAGTGGTGAGCAATCCTCTCACTCGGAGGCTTAGCTGCAGCCTCGTGCTCGCCTAAGTTATCAAAATCCTGTCGAGTGGTGATCCAGACTCTCACTCGGAGGCTTAGCTGCGAATCCGTTTCGCTTAAGTTGTAAAAATCCTACCGAGTGGTGAGCAATCCTCTCACTCGGAGGCTTAGTTGCAGTCCAAGCGCTCGCCTAAGCACAGGCACCTTGCTTTGAACCTGCAAAGGACATTTTGAGCCGAAGGCAACCATATTCAAGCGCCAAATTCAAGTTCGAATCGATGTCTAAAGGGACCAAAAGTGCTCAGGCGTCAAGCCTGTTAAAGTTTGTCGGATACAATTCCACTCGGCATACCGAGGCAAATTTAAAAGAGTCGAGCCATAAGAAGTTTTTTACCCCTCCTGTGGAGGGCTGGAAGGTGCGACGAATTCATCAAGGTCAATTCCGTCTGCGATCCGAGTGGCAGCTGCAAGGAAAGTCTCCATGAAGGACCTAAAGTCGTGCTTCTTGGTATTGGCCACCCGAAGAGCCGCCAGCTTCTCCTCTCGTGCATCCTTGCAGTGGACTCGGGCCAGACACAGAGCAACATCTGCACCACACCGAGCTGAGGACTTCTTCCATTCCTGCACTCGACCAGGGATCGTGTTCAAGCGGGCCATTAATGACTCAAGGTCATTCTGAAGTGTCTCCTCAGGCCAGAGCGTCGAGTCGATGCGAGATGTGGCGGCCTTCAGCCTTGCGAGATAATCCGCGACGGATGCAACGCGAGATTCCAGTCGGAAGATATCCATGGCAACCTCGTCATTTACCGGAGAATTGACAGGGTCAAGGTTTGGCTCCAGTCGGCTGGTTTCTTCTTCAAAGTTTTGACAAAATTCTGCAAGAGTGATCGCTAAGTCAAGGGGATAGTCGAATGGAAGAAGCCACAGTCAGAAATACTTGCCAAACATGGAGGTTTACCTTCGAGCATAAGAAACAGCTTCTTGGCAAAGCCACTCAGGAAGGCCTCCAGCGCAGTCTTCTTCTCAGTCAATTTGCTGACTTGATCGGTCAAGGCAGCTTTGTCGGTTCTCAGTCGACTGACTTCTTTGTTGGCAATCCCAAGAGCAGTTTTCAGGTTGGTATTGTCCTGTTCAAGCTTGGTGACTGAAGCTAACTTCTCGTCAGCAAGCTTGATCTTCTCAGCTAGCTCAAGGTCTTTCTTCTGCTGGGCCTCCTTTACCTTACCTGCAAGACACA
>NW_025274599.1:0-1320 GCF_018294505.1 Triticum aestivum
TGCAAGTGTTGATGACCAACACGTAAGCACACCTTGGGGTTCAACAACTATGAAAATCGCTTCGGGACCCCAAAACGTTGAGTAATAGTCCACGAAACGGGTCAGAATTGGACAAAACTGTGAGAGTTGATGACGGACACATAAACGCATCCCAGGGTTCATCAATCGTGGAAATCACTCTGGGTCCCCAAAACGCTGACTAATAGTGCATGAAACGGACAAGAATCGGCCAAATATGTGAGTGTTGATGACCGACATGTAAACGCACCCCGGGGTTCGTCAATCATGGAAATGACTCCGGGACCCCAAAACAGAGTAATAGTCCAAGAAACGGGTCAGAATCGGCCAAAACTGTGATTGTTGATGACCGACACGTAAGCACACCTTGGGGTTCAACAACTATGTAAATCGCTTCGGGACCCCAAAACGGTGAATAATAGTCCACAAAACGGGTCAGAATTGGACAAAACTATGAGTGTTGACGACGGACACATAAACGCACCGCGAGGTTCATCAATAGTGGAAATCGCTCTGGGTCCCCAAAACACTGAGTAATAGTGCACGAAACCGCGAGTAATAGTCCATGAAATGAGAATCGCTTTGGGACCCCAAAATGGTGACTAATAGTCCATGAAACGGGCAAGAAACGGCCGAAACCGCGAGTGTTGATGATCGACACGTAAGCGCACCTTGGAGTTCGATAACCAGGGAAATCACTCCGGGACCCCGAAATGGTGAGTAATAGTGCATGAAGCGGGCCAGAATCGGCCAAAACTGCGAGTGTTGATGATCAACACATAAACACACCTTGGGGTTCAACAACTATGGAAATCGCTTGGGGACCTGAAAACGATGAGTAATAGTCCACGAAACGGTTCAGAATTGGACAAAACTGTGAGTGTTGACAACTGACACATAAACGCACCCCGGGTTTCATCAATCGTGGAAATCGCTCTAGGTCCCCAAAACGGCGAGTAATAGTCCACGAAACGGGCAAGAATCAGCCAAATATGGGAGTGTTCATGATCGACACGTAAACGCACCCCGAGGTTCGTCAATCGTGGAAATGACTCCGGGACCCCAAAACAGAGTAATAGTCCAAGAAACGGGCCAGAATCAGCCCGAACTGTGATTGTTGATGACCGACACATAAGGGCACCTTGGAGTTCAACAACCATGGAAATCGCTTTGGGGCCCAAAAATGGTGAGTAATAGTCCATGGCACGGGCCAGAATCGGCAAAAGCTGCAAGTGTTGATGACCAACACGTAAGCACACCTTGGGGTTCAACAACTATGAAAATCGCTTCGGGACCCCAAAA
>NW_025274600.1:0-1320 GCF_018294505.1 Triticum aestivum
TTTATCAAACTATCAGATTTCTATAGGTAATTTGCTATCTGAGGTGCATATAGATGCATGGACAAACCTCGAAGCTTGGAATGGTGGAAAAGATTTTGGAATATGTCGATGACGCTTAATTAATAAGTTTTCAGTTTTAAACAAAGTGAAAATCTATTGTGAAGGATCAAAAGGTAACAAAATTGGTGACGAAATTATATGATTACTAGTTATAAGTTGTTATACGAGATCCATATGGTCGAACATACTACTTCCGAAGCTTCAAAGGAAGAAATGCTGGTGGAAGGTCTCAATGATGCTATTTAAGTACGTTTTTTGTTTAGCCAATAAAAAATCATCGGCAACAGATCAAAAGTTTATGTAAAGGTGCTAAACATGAATAATTTATGTGGATAAGTTGTTCTATGACTTCCACATGGCCGTCGAGACGACTCTCGAAGAATGAAATGATGGAAATGCAATTATAATGTGTCTAATGTCCTATTCAAATGATTTCTGAGTTTCAAAGGAGGAGAAAATTCAAAGTAATAAATCAAAAGGTTATGAAAAACTTCTAAAAATTATGTGACTCCTAGATATATAAGTTGTTGTAGGATTTTCAAATGGCGGCAAAGACAACTTTGAAGCAAGAAACGAACAAAGGCTTCTATCACTTGTTGATAATGCAATTTAAACAAGTTTTTCAGTTTCGCAAAAATAAAAACTCTACCATGATAGATCAAAACGGTAAATTTTTTATCAAACTATCAGATTTCTATAGGTAATTTGCTATCTGAGGTGCATATAGATGCATGGACAAATCTCGAAGCTTGGAATGGTGGAAAAGATTTTGGAATATGTCGATGACGCTTAATTAATAAGTTTTCAGTTTTAAACAAAGTGAAAATCTATAGTGAAGGATCAAAAGGTAACAAAATTGGTGACGAAATTATATGATTACTAGTTATAAGTTGTTATACGAGATCCATATGGTCGAACATACTACTTCCGAAGTTTCAAAGGAAGAAATGCTGGTGGAAGGTGTCAATGATGCTATTTAAGTACGTTTTTTGTTTAGCCAATAAAGAATCATCGGCAACAGATCAAAAGTTTATGTAAAGGTGCTAAACATGAATAATTTATGTGGATAAGCTGTTCTATGACTTCCACATGGCCGTCGAGACGACTCTCGAAGAATGAAATGATGGAAATGCAATTATAATGTGTCTAATGTCCTATTTAAATGATTTCTGAGTTTCAAAGGAGGAGAAAATTCAAAGTAATAAATCAAAAGGTTATGACAAACTGCTAAAAATTATGTGACTCCTACATATATAAGTT
>NW_025274601.1:0-1320 GCF_018294505.1 Triticum aestivum
CTCCAACTTAGCAAATCATTGTCCTTAGATAAAATTGAATGGACTTACTATATGGTCTTATTTTCTGTATCAATCATGAACAGGTTTATTTAACCCTGACACACCTTGCCATTGTCATGAAATATGTTGCCGGTGGAGAACTCTTTAAATGAATATGTACCGCATGGTGATTCAGTGAATTTGAGGTTGCTCTTCAACCTAATTACCTTGCTATATCATTAGGCTATCATTATTTTGAACCATGTGTGCCAACCATAGACGTAATCATGTAACTCGTCTGCTATTCTTGTCAATATGAAAGTTACTTCTTTCAGCAATTACTTTCAGGGGTTAGCTACTGCCATTCTCCATGCTACGCTTTGCTTTTTGAAATCGTCAAAGGAAACAAATGCAAAACTCAATTGCGCATGAATTAATGCTGCAAATGCAACACCTCGAGTGTCACTATGATGTTTAACCGGAAAGCAACCTCCTCCTCCTAGACGGGAATCCAACACCTCGAGTGAAAATTTGCGACTTTGTTTACTCAAAGGTGTGATAGTTATGTTTCCTGGATTGCTAGAGTTGATATGACTTTGAATACTTGATCAAATTATGGCATCAAGGTTTCAGTCTGATTTGCTGCATTCCAAACAACAAAACAACCTTTGGTACTCCCAACATACATAGCACCCGAAGTTTTTCCGAGAAAATAATAACAAGGTAAGTTCTGCGTGTTACAATATGCGGTTATTTTTTCTGAATTTTAAGCAACCTATTTATTGATAAAAGAACAAGGTAAATAGTGTGTAGTAATATTAGTAATAATTATAGATGTAACTAAAATTATGATGCAGTTTAGAATTGAGTTCAAGGAGATTTTCAATTCTACAAGTTTTATTCAAATATGATTATCTAGCTTGCTTGCCATGTATGCAACACTTCTTTAGAAAATCATCATCACATATTTTTCCATTGAAAGAGAGCAGCATATAGTTCTCCATCTCTCTCTCTCTCTCTCTCCCTCCCTCCCTCCAACTTAGCAAATCATTGTCCTTAGATAAAATTGAATGGACTTACTATATGGTCTTATTTTCTGTATCAATCATGAACAGGTTTATTTAACCCTGACACACCTTGCCATTTTCATGAAATATGTTGCCGGTGGAGAACTCTCTAAATGAATATGTACCGCATGGTGATTCAGTGAAGTTGAGGTTGCTCTTCAACCTAATTACATTGCTATATCATTAGGCTATCATTATTTTGAACCATGTGTGCCAACCATAGACGTAATCATGTAACTCGTCTGCTATTCTTGTCAATAGGAAAGTTACTTCT
>NW_025274602.1:0-1320 GCF_018294505.1 Triticum aestivum
TGGAGTTTTGCAAAACTTGCACTATCAACTTCCTGTTTTTGCCAAACTGACCCTACCACCATCTCCTGTGTCTAAGGAGGCACTGATCTGGAGTTTTTGGCCACTCCAAGAGTTGCCTATGTGCATCTGGCATTCTGTCGAACACCTGGTGTGCACAGCCACTTTTGGCAAGCTCTCTGGTTTGCACTATGGACTTGAACCCCTGACCTATCCACCTTGTCCACTAAGTGTCTTGCTTCCCCCACCGTCATCGTGTGCAGTGCCAGCTCCACCCTCGAGCTCTAGAGCGCGCTGGCATTGCGTCGAACAGGTGCCGTGCGTGCTCTGGGCGCGCCCAGAGCGCACGTTTTGCACGCGCGCGCACTACGCCGACACGCCGCACTGCCGCGCTCGACGTGACCCGACCCTGGTCCCTTCTGCACCGCTGAGCCACGCACTAGTCGCCCCCTGCTCCACGATGGCTTTGGCACCCTGCTGCGCCGCTGGCCGCGCCCTTGGCGGCACGCCGGCGTCGGCAGTGGCCTCTGCCATGTTCGGCACCGCCCAAACCACGCCAGCGCGCCAGCTGCCCCGGAGCACAGGTCGTGCTTATCCTCCCGCTCGTCGGCACGCTTTCGTCGCCGCTGCGATGCCCTGCAACTACAGCAACGGCTGTCGCCGACGAGCTTATCTTCTGCCGCCACGGTCCAGCCTCGTCACGCCATATAAAGGAACCCCGAGCCCCTCCGAACGTTCAGGCGACATCAGACTTTCCCCGTAGAGCTCCCCGCGCAGTAGATCGACCGGAGAGGACCGTTTCCCCCAACTCCGGCCAGCTCGGCCGCCGCTAAGCCCCAGCGCGATTCGTCGCCGCCGGCCACCCTTTTTCCAATCCAGCGCCACCAAGATCTTCCCCGTAGTCTTGCGGAGCTGCCCAGCTGCCCAAACTCGATCGGAGGCCACCGGAGCAACAATGTCACTTCACCACCGTAGCTTTTCCCCGCCGCGGAGCTCGCCGCCGGCGATTCTTGCCACCTCCGTCGACCCTTCAACCACCCAAAGGACCGCCTCGGTCTAGCCGTTCCATCCCCGCCCGCAGATGCCCTCGAGGAGCCGCCGTCCGTCGCCGGTGATCGCCGGAGCCCCGCTCCCGTCGGGCAGAAGAGAAGAGAAGGAGGGAAGGAACGGTCAAATCTGACTAGTGGGCCCTCTGGACCCACTGTCAGTGACCCGCGCGGCGCCCTCTCTCTGTTTAAGTGGAGGCGCAAAACCCCGAATGCGCTTTCCCTGCTGCGTAAGCGTATTTCCCTCGAAGCGTTTTCCTTTTTTCTGGTTTTATTT
>NW_025274603.1:0-1320 GCF_018294505.1 Triticum aestivum
TCTAGATAATGCCGCCTGCAGGCCAAGCCTCCCTGGCGAGGATTCCCGGCCACGACGACCGCGGCCTGGACGTCGAGCCGGGATCCCTCCTCCCCAAGATCCATTGATCCATGGTCAGAATCATCAGATCTCAAGGAGGAGGCGCAGATGGCGGCTCCATGGCGACGACCAGTTCAACCGCGGAAGAGTGGTCGAAGATTCACCTCCAGGACTCGCCTCCCGCCGTGGCCATGGCCGCCGGCGAGCCCAAGCACGAAATTTTAGTCCGTGCATTGGTGTACCACCGCTGATCCAACTCCTCTCTTGATCCAATCCTTCCTCAATCTTTTGTGTCGCCGTACGCATCTGCGCTCCCACGGGCCACGGCTGGAGTCGCTCCACCGTCGCCCGTGCCCGCGCTCCCAGCGGCTGCGCTCGGCTCCACCATCGCGGGCGTCCGCTCGTGCTCGTACAGTGCCACAAAACCAATGGCGACCGCACAACGTCGACCTCTTGAACGGGGTGAGGTCCTGGGAAGCGGGACTCCAGTGCTGCTTCGTGCACGTAATGGTAAATCTCATCACCCCCTCGGTTAACGGTGGCATGCCAGACTCTCTCGCGCCACTGTCATTGAGGATTCAGTTCCCCCAGCTTGATGGGCACTATGGCAATATTCAGGTACATATCCATGAATCATCAAACTGAAGTTGGCTTTTCATCTGTACCTACTGAGGCTTCAGTTCTCCCCAACTTGATGGCCACTCCGTGCTTTGATTCAATGATTACAAACAGGGATTTCTGCTTGCAGATCAATATTCAATCATGGCAAGTATGTATTGTGCTATTTCCTTTTGTCAATATTATGTTTTAACCAAGCAAGTCAAACAGTTTGTGTTAGTTCCAAGCAAGCAGGATGGTGATATGTAGTCATGTCTTAGTTCATGCATTTCTACTTCTTCCACTCTGAGGACCCATGCCATGAATGTTACTTGTGCAATTTCAGCTTCCAGATTATAATGAGGATCATGCAGCTGTAGGTGGAATGCAATGAACTGGAGTGCTCAAGGTATGATATAATTTATTTCCATTTTTGGTTCAAGAACTGAATAAAAAGTGAAATCGAATAAGAGGGGCTGATTGTGAACATTTTCGGTCAAAGAACATAACAAAAAGGGAAATTAAAATGGAGCAACTTGGTCTTCTCTGTTCTCTTGCTACATAAATACTTGCATATGAACCGCTAAGTTTTTCACGGTTGTGCCCTACTTTACTATTTGAATCTTGGTAAGGTGCCAGAAGTATCTTTTTGGTGATAATGGAGGCCTAATGAAGGTTGGGTGA
>NW_025274604.1:0-1320 GCF_018294505.1 Triticum aestivum
CATGATCTCCATCATCATGATCTCCATCATCGTGTCTTCATGAAGTTGTCACGCCAACGACTACTTCTACTTCTATGACTAACGCGTTTAGCAATAAAGTAAAGTAAGTTTACATGGCGTTCTTCAATGACACGCAGGTCATACAAAAAATAAAGACAACTCCTATGGCTCCTGCCGGTTGTCATACTCATCGACATGCAAGTCGTGAATCCTATTACAAGAACATGATCAATCTCATACATCACATATATTCATTCATCACATCCTTTGGCCATATCACATCACATAGCATACCCTGCAAAAACAAGTTAGACGTCCTCTAATTGTTGTTGCATGTTTTACGTGGCTGCTATGGGTTTCTAGCAAGAATGTTTCTTACCTACGCAAGACCACAACGTGATATGCCAATTGCTATTTACCCTTCATAAGGACCCTTTTCATCGAATCCGTTCCGACTAAAGTGGGAGAGACTGGCACCCGCTAGCCACCTTATGCACCAAGTGCATGTCAATCGGTGGAACCTGTCTCACGTAATAGTACGTGTAAGTCGGTCCGGGCCGCTTCATCCCACAATACCGTCGAAACAAGATTGGACTAGTAACGGTAAGCATATTGAACAACATCAACGCCCACAACTACTTTGTGTTCTACTCGTGCAAAGAATCTACGCAATAGACCTAGCTCATGATGCCACTGTTGGGGAACGTAGCAGAAATTCAAAAATTTTCCTACGTAACACCAAGATCTATCTATGGAGAGACCAGCAACGAGTAGAAAGGGGAGTGCATCTACATACCCTTGTAGATCGCTAAGCGGAAGCGTTTAAGTGAACGGGGTTGATGGAGTCGTACTCGTCGTGATTCAGATCACCGATGATCAAGTGCCGAACGGACGGCACCTCCGCGTTCAACACACGTACAGCCCGGTGACGTCTCCCACGCCTTGATCCAGCAAGGAGAGAGGGAGAGGTTGAGGAAGACTCCATCCAACAGCAGCACAACGGCGTGGTGGTGGTGGAGGAGCGTGGCAATCCCGCAGGGCTTCGCCAAGCACCATGGGAGAAGAGGAGGAGGGAGAGGGGCAGGGCTGCACCAACGAGAGATCAAATCATGTGTTATGGGCAGCCCCATGCCTCAATATATATAGGGGGAGGGGAGGGCTGCGCCCCCTTTAGGGTTTCCCACCCCAAGGGGCGGCGGCCAGCCTCCAGATGGCATCTGGTGCGGCGGCCAAGAGGGGGGGGGGAGGAGTCCATCCTCCCCAAGGCACCTCGGAGGTGCCTTCCCCTTCGAGGACTCTTCCCTCTAGGGTTCCCTAGGC
>NW_025274605.1:0-1320 GCF_018294505.1 Triticum aestivum
TCCAATGCCTGATACTCTCCACGAAGACGTGTCAGAGCAGCATGAGCCGCATCGTGGACTGCCATCTCGATGGTCACTCCAACACCATGAGCGGTGTGCAGCACGGTAGTGGACTCATACTCCCGAGAGTAGAGGTGGACGATGGCACGGTACTGCTCCTGGTTAAAGTCCTGGTACTCCTCGTAGACGGTGTACTCAGGGTGCCAGCGATAACCCAGATAGGTCATCATATCAGCTAGCACAGCAGGTGATCCTGAGGCACCAATGGCCGCAGTGTGGCGCACGACCTGCCTCGTGGGTTCCATCTGAAAACAAAGATGTTTCAATGGAGTCAAATGACAACACGGGCACTATTCAAAATGCTATCCTACAAAATAACTATGGCTTATCCAACTTCGGGGTGAACGTGGTAACGGGATCCTAATGTTAGAGTTAGTAAATTCGTTTAACCCGAGTAGAAAAGAGTTCAGAGTCCCAGAGCAAAGGTCGAGGAGTAAAAGATCCTAGTACCACCCGATGGCGACGTGGGCCCGTAAGGCACACAGCCAAGTTAGTAAAAGTTTTTGTAATGTCTAGACTCGACTTCGGCCAAGGAGTGTGGGAGGGGGATTCCTACAGGCAGTCGGCTCTGATACCAACTTGTGACGCCCCCGATTCAATCGTACACTAATCATGCACGCAAATGTGTACGATCAAGATCAGGGACTCACGGGAAGATATCACAACACAACTCTACAAATAAAAATAAGTCATACAAGCATCATAATACAAGCCAGGGGCCTCGAGGGCTCGAATACAAATGCTCGATCATAGACGAGTCAGCGGAAGCAACAATATCTGAGTACACACATAAGTTAAACAAGTTTGCCTTAAGAAGGCTAGCACAAACTGGGATACAGATCGAAAGAGGCGCAGGCCTCCTGCCTGGGATCCTCCTAACTACTCCAGGTCGTCGTCAGCGGGCAGCACGTAGTAGTAGGCACCTCCGGTGTAGTAGGGGTCGTCGTCGACGGTGGCGTCTGGCTCCTGGACTCCAGCATCTGGTTGCGACAACCAGAAAGAAAGGAAAGGGGGAAAAGGGGGGAGAAAGCAACCGTGAGTACTCATCCAAAGTACTCGCAAGCAAGGAACTACACTACATATGCATGGGTATATGTGTAAGGAGGCCATATCAGTGGACTGAACTGCAGAATGCCAGAATAAGAGGGGGATAGCTAGTCCTGTCGAAGACTACGCTTCTGGTCACCTTCGTCTTGCATCAAGTATAAGAGAGTAGATTGAAGTCCTCCAAGTAGCATCTCCCAATAACATCTCATAGCA
>NW_025274606.1:0-1320 GCF_018294505.1 Triticum aestivum
ATTTGTAGACTTTCGGTCGGCCATAGATAGCTCTTTGCCATAGGTACGAAAGCGATACCCGTTGATGTCGTATTTGTCAAATGAACGGACCTTATAGTCAAAACCATTAGCGACTTGTCTCAATTCGGCGTCCATAGACTCTGAATTAGCCTACAAGTTTAATATGAAAGGATTGTTGCATTACACACAAAGTAGCGAATGAAACCGGGATAGCCGCCTACAAATTAGCCTACAAGTCTAATAGAAATTACCGTTTGTTTGAACCAAGAGATGAAACCGGGATAGCCGCCACCTTGCTTTGCGAGAAGCTCATACTCTTCGACAGAATCCTTTTGGATCACCGCTCCATACGAGAATAAGGCGACGTATCGACTGTATGAAATATCCAGGAATAAGAGCAGTTCAAAGGAAATAGAAGTTGCGAAACTATGTACCGAGAACTTACTCGATGTACGGCCGCACTTCTATCAGGTTGTTGAAGATATACAACGAAATGGTCCGCCATTGTTCGTTATCCAAAGATACTGGATTTGAAACATTGGCTGGTGCGAGATTCCCTTTGAATAGGCTGAGGTTGGATCCACCCTTTTTAGGGTCGTCAGCATTGTACCGAGGCTTCAGATTATGCAAATGACGATTTTTGGCTTCGTAGTGTGCTGTCACGAAGTTTGCCGCCTCCTCAGTGATGAATGCCTCAGCCATCGATGCTTCAATTCTACGTTTATTTTTACATTTTTGTCGAAGCGTCTTCTGCATCCTCTCAGTTGGGTAGCACCAACGATTTTGCACAGGCCCCCCCAATCTTGCCTCGGTCGGGAGATGCAAAATCAAATGTTGCATTGGATTAAAGAAGCCAGGTGGAAAGATCTTCTCTAACTTGCAGATCAACTCTGGCGCCAACTCTTCCATTTCTTCTAGCACGCCAGGCGATAGTTCTTTCGCACAAAGAACACGGAAGAAATAGCTGAGTTCTGCCAGTACTAGCCATTCATCCTCAGGGATGAAGCCACGCAACATCACCGGCATTACCCGCTCAATCCATATGTGCCAATCATGACTCTTGAGACCAAATATCTTCAATTTATCAAGACTGGCTCCCCTCTGTAGATTCGCTGCATACCCATCGGGGAACATCAACTGCATTTTCACCCACAAGATAATTTCCCTCATAGCCGGCCTTCGAAGATTGAACCATGCCTTTGGCTTCGTCCAGTTCTGCTTTCCTTTCGGTTCTTTCATGTTTTGTAACGGCCTATCACATAGCGCCTCCAGATCGACTCTAGCCTTAGTATTATCCTTTGACTTCCCATCTATGCCGAA
>NW_025274607.1:0-1320 GCF_018294505.1 Triticum aestivum
TAGAGGGAAGTAGTCGTTCACGGGCCGACGGTAGTGGTGCATCTCGTAGACGTTCACGGGCCGTAGTGGAGGTAGACGTTCACGGGTCGTCGTGGGAAGTAGTGGTACACGTTCGTAGTGGAAGTCGTGCTACACGTTCGGAGAGGAACTTGACGCCCACGGGGTCGACGGTAGAGGTACTTGACGCATCATGTAGTCGAACTTGGCATATCCGAAGGGGTACTTGACGAAATCCACATCGAATGTAGTCGTTCGGGCTCCCGTAGATGAACTTGACGGGTCCCATGATTAGTCGTACTCGGCGAATCCACGTAGTCGAACTTGGTGGTCTTGGCGTTTCGGGTCTCGCAGTGTAGTCAAACTTGGTGGCCTTGACGAACCGAAGTGGTAGTAGGCGAGATACACGATCACGGTAGTCCCCGGAGATGGAGTTTCGTGTCCAAAACTTGACGGGTGCAGGAGATCTCAGGGAGGAAGGGGCTCGGTTCATGCAAAGGTTGCGGAGGGGCTGGCCATGGCGTCGGGCAGGGCTTCCCGAGGTGGTGCAGGTGGCCCATGGAGAGGTGCAGCAGGAGGTCGCTGGGCCTTGGCGCAGGCTGCAGCCCACGGCAAAGTAGAGGAGGCGCAAAGAGCGTAGCCAACGCGGCTGGGACGAGCAGCGAGGTAGGAGAAGCGGGGCTTGTCGGTGGGGATGGCTGCCAGCGGTCGCGGGAGGGACGGCGGCCTGGTGGCGAAGCTTGACAGCAAGGCGGCCATGGCTGGCGCCGGGCACGAGGTGAGGAGGAGGACCAGAGGAAGGGGAGGCGGCAGCGGGGATGGCTGCGGGCGCCATGGTGGGCTCGCGGTGGAGGCAGGGAAGGAGAAGCAGGGCACGGCGAGCTACGGGTGGCCGGCGAGGAGGTGGAGGCGCGAGGCGGCGGGGTCGCGCTCGAGCAGATCGGGCGCGGGCGCGTCGAGGTCACCAACGGCGGCAGGGTTGGCGACGAGGATCCGGGCGACGGCGGCTCGGGAGCCTCTCGAGGCGGAGGAAGGCCACGATGCAGGGGAGAAGGAAGGGCGAGGTGGAGGTGCACAGGAGGGGAAGGAGGAGATCGAGGAGAGGGGCGATGGGATCGGGAGGACGAGGGGATCGAGCGAGAGGCGCGGGTGCAGGAGGGAGAGATCGAGGGAAAGAGAGATGACGGCGCGAGGGAGAGAGCGCTGCGATGCGGGCTAGGGTTCTCAGCGGAGGCGCGGCTGGGCCTTAGGAGCAAATGGGCCGGCCTGGTTTGGGAGGCCCAGGCTGCTGGGTTCCTTCTCTCCTTCTCTCTCTCTCTCTCT
>NW_025274608.1:0-1320 GCF_018294505.1 Triticum aestivum
CAAGTCAAACTCCACCGGCGACATGACGCCGGCGAGATCCGAGACGGCGGCGAGAGTGCTTTTTGCCATTCCGGCGACCAAATGGACGGCGGAAGGCATCTACGTGTTGCTGAGGTTGAGCCGCGTCTATTGGTGGTGGTGGTTGGGCTCGGGGTGGCCGGAGTTGACGGCGGCGAGCTCGGCTGCGGCGGCCGGAGTTCGGGTGCGGTCGGGATCAGTGTTGCAGGGGGTTTGGGGAGGCGTTGGTGCGTTCTACGTGCTCCTGGTGATGTGTGGAGCACGATGGTGTGCTCGGTTGGGCGCTACGGCGACCGTGGCCACGACGGCGACATCGCCGGCGGCGTGGAGCTCTCGGTCGAGGTGGAGCTAGGGCCTAGAGGTCGGGAGAGACCAGGGAAGAAGGGGGAAACGATCCGGGAGCTCACCGCGGTTGCAGTGGGCGTCGAAGCGGGCTCGGGGACGTGCCGGAGACGACGAATTCGACGGCGACGATGATCGGAGCCGAAGGGGGGAACGGCGACGTGGCGGCGATGCAGGGCTTCCGGGGAGCTGTGGAGCGGTGGGGAGGAAGAGGGAGTCGAGGCGGAGCTCCTGAGCTAGTCGGGGAAGCGAGGGGTGGTCGGAGACGGTGGCTATGGCGAACGGCGGCGACGGTGGTGTTCGGTCGGGCGGGAGAGAGAGCGAGGGAGAGCCGGGGAGAGTGAATGGGGTGTCGGCGAGGTCGGGGCGACGACCAGAAGACGATCCACGCGGCGCAACGGCGACCAGGGCGATGCAGGGAGGCTGGGTGGTGCGTGGCGAGCTCGGGCGCGCCATGCTCACCTCCCTGCCTGCTCTGGCAAGGGGAAGCAGCTGGCTGGCACGGGCTAGCACAGTGCTGGGCCGGCTGGGCTGGGCAGGTAGGTCCAGGTAAGTCTACTCCTTTTATTTATTTTTCTGTTTTCTGTTTTTATTTAATATATCTGCAACTTTGTTGAATTAAATAAAATACCTAGGCAACTCCAAAAATCACCAAACTACTCCTGGTCCATAGTTGGATTATTTCCAACATGAAACATTTTAGTTTGGAGATATTTGAGCATTTAAATATTTTATATAATTTTAAATGCCCAAATTCAAATACTTATGACTTAATTCAAAAACCCTAGGATGGCCTAGGAAAATGTGCACCACTTTTGGCAGAGGTTCTGAACCAAGGCAAAAATGATGGGCATTTTAGAAGGGCATTTCAGGTTCATTGAAAAATTATTTTAGTAACCCTAGTTGGTTTCAGAGGGGACTGGGGGTTCTGTCATCCCCATTTCAAGTTTCTGATGAAAG
>NW_025274609.1:0-1320 GCF_018294505.1 Triticum aestivum
CAAAGCCAGTATCTCTGCACTGTCAGGATATTTCCATCTTATCCTGGATCCACCGAGCCTCTTCACTGCTCCTATGGACTCGGGGTTACTATTGAGATGGCTGTGCAGGACGCCGCCTACTCTATGATGACCATTATGCGAGTCAGATCTGGTCTATTTCGGGACTCTGATTTCCGGTATATGCCAGGATCACTTCCGGGAGCACAAGGGTATCTCCAGGCTATCTATGCTGACCCCACTCAGGAGGATTCACGGACTCGCACCACTGCTGAGATGCTCGAGGATAAGGACCGTGAAAATCGGGCCTTAAGGTTAGAGCTCTTCAATACCCGTGCTGACCACTGGGCCACATTGACTCGGTTCGCACCGGCGGTGCAAGCTGGATATTCGGATATGCGCGATCTCTATCCTGTGAGATCTGCTCTGCCGGACGTGATGGTTTGGCGTGATGTAGGAGGCATCACCCCACCTCGCGGTCCCCGCAGGCCACCGTTTGTTGGTCCAAGACCTCATCCTAGCCCCTATGGTCCACAAGCTCCGCGAGATCGTCTGTTTCCGGATGATCATGTTGAGCTTCCAGGCTATGGAGGTGACTTCTACGAGGACTACTACGGATCGGTCTGAGTTAGTGGTAGTATCACTAGTTCGCACTAGCTGTGTCGTCTATCGTCCCGCGTGACTCGTGGGATATGATCTAGTTTGTACTCTTTCCGGAGGTGTAGAAAAATAATGTATAGGAGCTTGGGATGCCTTCGATAAGATGTAATCCTCTTTCACCGTAATAGTACTTTGTTTGGTCTTGTACTAAACCCTGTATGGTGTGTATGACGATGGAATAAAGAAGCAGTTTCTGTATTTACCATGTCATACGGATGATCATCTTGCATTTCGAGCTATACCTTACATTTTATATCCTATGTCGGAATTTTATCATCCTGACTAAATCATTGTCTTGTTACCTAGGATGGTCAACACGCGCGCTAACCCTGCTTCCCAAGAGCAGGCCGAAGGCAGTGAAGCCAGGGATGCAAATCTGCCTCATCCTCCTTCACTAGCCGAGGTTATGATGGAAGCTGAGAGAAACAAGCAGGAGACCAACCGTTTGTTGGAGCGTATTGAACAGAATACAGCACACCATCAGAGGACTAACGTGGTGTCACTCAGTGATTTTATCAAATTGCATCCACCCACGTTCCACCACTCCGTCGAGCCTCTCGACGCTGATGACTGGCTTCGCAGTATCTCTCACAAGCTGCGTTCCGCGCTAGTAGCTGAGGCTGACAAGGTCACCTTTGCTGCATATCATCTTGAAGGCCCCGC
>NW_025274610.1:0-1320 GCF_018294505.1 Triticum aestivum
ACTTAGAATCATCCAATGGGTCCACTCTCCTGGACTTAGGGGTTTAGTAGCGTGGTCTACAAGTAGGAAAAGGAATCACAACAAAAGGAGCAAGTTAAAGTATAGTTGTAGTACAAAACCTCAAGTTGGACCAGAATGGAAATGAGGATGATTCACTCAAATTTTTCAAATAACATAGCTGGGTTTTTGCATAAAGCTGAATAATATGCTTCTACTGACATCCCATAATTTTGGTGGAGGCTAGAAAGAATTATTTAAAAGGGTTGTAGTGCAAGGTTGCTCTCTGGACCAGAGAAGAAAATTGGGTGTAGAGCTCAAAGTATTTCAAGGATAAGAGATATTTTTGTATAAAAGTGATTCAAAAACATCACATGACATCTCCAAATTTTGGTTGGATTTTTAGATAAATATATCAAATGGTTGTAGTTCAAATATGGCCATATAACCTTGAAAAACTATTTTTCAAGAAAATAAAGATCAAGCAGATTAATTATGTAATTAGTTCTACTAATAAAATAAAAGTTTTTCTTGAGAGGTTAAACAAGTCCAATAACATATTTGAAAAGTTTTCTCTTTGGGAAAACTCCATAATAGCAAGGGAGAAAAGGTTCAAAAAAAATCAAAAAGGGAGCCCAGAAAATCAAAGTTTTAGTTTCCTGGCAAAATTTTAATTAATGAAACAAGGTCAAAATTTTGGGGTGTCACAACACTACCCCCCTTAAAAGAAAATCTCGTCCTCGAGATTTGTTAGGAGTTGTTTTGAAAATACCTTTCCTATGAGCTAGAATCAAAGGATTCATCCATAGCATAAACTTGCGTCGTCGAGGTTGGCAGCTACGCCCGGGATAAAAAAATGCAATTGCACATCAACATACTCATGCATGGCTACTATTAAAAACAGGAGTGCACAAGCAGACAGCATCTAATTATGGTGACACAGGGTCACAAGATTGCAAGGCGAGGTCATTCTAAGGCTCGGTATCCTTCGAGCGATTTTAGTCTACCTCGTTCATATCTAAGAGGGCTTGCTTCGCGGATGCCGAGGTTTCTCCACGGTTTACACCGTCGGAAACAGCTGGAGAGGGTTGAGGGGCTGCAGGCTCGGGGCAGCGATGATGACCATCGTGGGGATTGTTGGCCACAATCCCGTTGGAGTGTGCTCCCCAAAGACGACGAAGTACTTCTGGGGTCATCAAGGTATTTTGGATGATGGCCGGGGCTGTGCTGTGTTGAGGCTAGCGTGCCCTTTTTAGAGAAAAAGGGAACGAAGTCTTCCCTCGCACGCTTGCGAATAAGACAGATTACTAGCGCGCGACTGAC
>NW_025274611.1:0-1320 GCF_018294505.1 Triticum aestivum
TTCAGAGTTCATTTGAAATGCTTTTCAATTTTATGGTCTTATAGCTCAAAATAATTAGTAAATGCATGAAAAATAACAAATGAAGTCAGAAAGGATTGAAAAATGATGATGTGGCTTTGAATGGTGCATTTTGAACACACACAAAGTCAGGAGTTCAAATAAGTTTTAAAAAATGAAATCCCTTTGTAACAGACGAGTTTCCGGATGAAATCCTGATACTTTGAAAGAGATTGTCCGTTTTGTACACGAAGTGCATCCAGTTTATGCCGTAACCCTCTCAACTTTCTTGCACATGCTATGTGGACGAAATGATGATATCATGCCAGCTTTCAACCTTTTCAGAGTTCATTTGAAATGCTTTTCAATTTTAGGGTCTTATAGCTCAAAATAATTAGTAAATGCATGAAAAATAACAAATGAAGTCAGAAAGGATTGAAAAATGATGATGTGGCTTTGAATGGTGCATTTTGAACACACACAAAGTCAGGAGTTCAAATTAAGTTTTAAAAAATGAAATCCCTTTGTAACAGACGAGTTTCCGGATGAAATCCTGATACTTTGAAAGAGATTGTCCGTTTTGTACACGAAGTGCATCCAGTTTATGCCGTAACCCTCTCAACTTTCTTGCACATGCTATGTGGATGAATTGATGATATCGTGCCAACTTTCAACCTTTTCAGAGTTCATTTGAAATGCTTTTCAATTTTAGGGTCTTATAGCTCAAAATAATTAGTAAATGCATGAAAAATAACAAATGAAGTCAGAAAGGATTGAAAAATGATGATGTGGCTTTGAATGGTGCATTTTGAACACACAAAAAGTCAGGAGTTCAAATAAGTTTTAAAAAATGAAATCCCTTTGTAAGAGACGAGTTTCCGGATGAAATCCTGATACTTTGAAAGAGATTGTCCGTTTTGTAAACGAAGTGCATCCAGTTTATGCCGTAACCCTCTCAACTTTCTTGCACATGCTATGTGGATGAAATGATGATATCATGCCAACTTTCAACCTTTTCAGAGTTCATTTGAAATGCTTTTCAATTTTAGGGTCTTATAGCTCAAAATAATTAGTAAATGCATGAAAAATAACAAATGAAGTCAGAAAGGATTGAAAAATGATGATGTGGCTTTGAATGGTGCATTTTGAACACACAAAAAGTCAGGAGTTCAAATAAGTTTTAAAAAATGAAATCCCTTTGTAAGAGACGAGTTTCCGGATGAAATCCTGATACTTTGAAAGAGATTGTCCGTTTTGTACACGAAGTGCATCCAGTTTATGCCGTAACCCTCTCAACTTTCTTGCACATGCTATGTGGATGAA
>NW_025274612.1:0-1320 GCF_018294505.1 Triticum aestivum
CCGCGCCTCCGGGGCCGCGCCCTCGCCCGCGGTCCACCTCGCCGGACCACCTCGCCGCCGTCTCGCCGGCCTCCCCCTCCTCCACCGGCTCCGGCGAGCTCGAGCTCCGCCGCCGGCGCCGCCTCGGCTTCCGCGCCGCGATCCCGATCTGGATCCGGTCGCGTGAACAGTAAACCCTAACCCCGATTTTTTTTGCTAAGTCCTAAATTTTTTTGATCCATGTTGCTCTGTTCGAGGTCCCGTAACTTTGCAACCGTAGCTCTGTTTTGGGCGTATGATATATCAAAATGTTCGCCTCGACATGTACATCATTTCATTCCATTGCATCATTTGCATTTGAGGTCATCTTGATACCCAAAATGCTGCTAGAAGGAGGCTTCGTGAGTTAAATTGCAGATCCGTTAGTTCATCATGCACTTTTGTCATTTTTGCTATATTTAATCCGTGCATGATATGCCTGTGCCCCTTTGGGATGTATTGTGAAGCATTTTGTCTTCTTTCCAGAGGTGCCACCCATGCATTTTTAGGATGTGTGTGTTGTCTTGTGCAAGCTTGCGAAGTAGGGTACCTGAGATTGCAGATTTAGGGACTTAGTGATTTTCGCTAAGTCTGGGATATTTTAGTTCATGATGCTATATGTCCAGCTTGTTTCCTAATGATCCGTGCCTCTTTTCAGGATGATCAGTAAGGGAGTTTTGATATTTATGTTATTCTCTATCCATCCATGTCTTTGTTGGCATTTGTGGAGTGCTCTAGGTTGACTCAATCGAGCTCAACTTTTGCTTCGTTGTTAATCTGGGCAGATCGTCAACTTGTTTGCGATTTCGCCGATGCTACCATTAGTGTTCCATGCATGCTATGCCTTCGTTCTTGCCATGTGTAGCTAGCACTTTGTGCCTTCTTGCTGGTTATATGCTTTCCTTGCCATGACTTGCACCGTAGTGAGTGCATCGAGCTCGTTTACATGCCTTCGTGAGTTAAATTTCAGCATGTCTCAGTTTTCACTAAGTCTGAAAACTGATTGTGTTCGAGCGATGTTCGTGAGCTCGGTAGAGTATTTTGTGAACCCTTTTGGCCCCAGGTCACTTTGGGTGTTTTATTAAGCTTGTTGAGTAGCTCCATGCCATGTTCTTACTTGTCATGTTCAGGTTCTCTATCATGTTGTTTTGCTGCTCCGAAGAGAGCTTCGTGATCTGAAATTTCAGACTAGTGTTAATTTCACTAAGTCTGAAATCTGTTTTGCATTTGCATTTTAGCCATGCTTGTTTGAACCTCTTAATGGATGAATTTGCCTATGGCTCAGTGCTAGTGTTTTGTCAA
>NW_025274613.1:0-1320 GCF_018294505.1 Triticum aestivum
TGCCGTGGACTCACACTGAGGGAAACTCGCGCGAGTTCGTGGTGTGGGCAGCGATGCCGCCCAACTCATGGATCCGGCTCCCGAGGTTTTTCACCGACGAGCTGCCTCCGAGGAGGCCGCTTGAGTTGTGGCTGCAGTACACGGGGTGCTGCAGCCTGTCCAGCGGAGATGAGGTCGAGATGGTGCCCCCCGGAGACGTCTTCATGAACCGTGGATGGGATGTGGTCGCCTGAGCCTACCGCGCCGAGGGAGCCCTCGCCATTCACTTTGAATATGATAGCGCATCCACCTTGTTCTTCAAGGTCTTCAACGAGGAGGGTCGACGGCTGGAGTGCTGCCCCAGAGGAAGTAGCCAGCAGGCTGCAGCCATGCATGCTGGAAATGCTTCCATCCCCTTCGGCGCCCCTTCCAGCAGCAGTGACGACTCCTGGGAATCCAGCGACTCTCCTGAGCCCAGCGAGTCTCCAGAGTCCAACGATCATAGCTATGTGCCACCAAGCTCCCGCCGTGGTCGGAGCGTGGCGGAGGCTTCCGCTCGGCGTCGTCGGTCATGCTTGATGGCCTGATAGTAGCCTTCCTTCTTTTGCTTCCCTGCGCAGAATTAGAACCATCGCCCGAGGGGTTTGTAAGGAACAAAGTGTGTTTAATACCGGCGTTGCTTTCTTGATTATATGATGAAGTCGCGTATCCCAGTTTGGCACGATTCCCCCCTTTTCTTTCCCTTAGGCAGCGTGATGCTCTACGCCAATGGGACCCAGTCCCCATGCAGGCTTCAGCCGTCGCTAGTATGCCAGGTCGTGATGCCGTGGTCAAGGCTAGGAGGTGAGCGGCCCGAGGTCCGGTGAGAGCTCATGAGGCGCGATGCTCATGAGGTCCCCCTTGGCGTGGAAGCAGCCGCCCAAAGAACGGAAAAGGGGAGTGAAGCCGCTGGAGTGGGACTGCAAGATTGGGGTGAGTGGGATGCAAGACTGGTATCACAGTGCACGCGACTTATCTTTCAGTAGTTCTATTGCGATCCTCTAGGGGGTGCCAACTCTTGCGTCTGTGGTGGTGTCATTGGGTGTGGCTCGTGACGACCACCCTCTCGCCTCGCTCGCCTAGGTGCTGTACGTCCTCGGGTCCCGGTGTGACGCTCCCGATTTAATCGTACACTAATCATGCACGCAAATGTGTACGATCAAGATCAGGGACTCACGGGAAGATATCACAACACAACTCTAAAACATAAATAAGTCATACAAGCATCATAATACAAGCCAGGGGCCTCGAGGGCTCGAATACAAGTGCTCGATCATAGACGAGTCAGCGGAAGCAACAATA
>NW_025274614.1:0-1320 GCF_018294505.1 Triticum aestivum
TGGCTCCTTGATTGACGTGAAGCATGTGTAGTGGCCCTGTTCCAATGCCCAACGCCAGAGGCACTCGAACTCCTGCACTGCCCCGGCCAAAAATTCAAGACTTTCTTTTTTAAGATCAATAGCAGGCGACCTCCCAGATTGCAATACTTAGAACGAATGAAAGCCTGGACATCTGTAATCTCACTCCACAGCATAACCCCCCCCCCCCAAATCTGGTTTTTGGGGCTGCATTCTGAATGTTCCCCAAAACATAGCTTTGAATACATTTAATTTGCTATTTCACTAATAATATTCCATGTGCAAACCTCATTCTGACTTATTTAAACATGTATAAAATAAAACCCTGATGTTACAAATGCATACATTCGAACAACATTTCAAATATCAGCTCACTAATTCACATTGAAACATTCAAATGCCGTAAATGGCACCAAAAGTAACAACACAATTCATAAAGCATAGTGCACTCCTGGGTACTGTTGATACCAGATTTTGGCACGGTCAAGAACTTAATAAATATTGCCTCAAATAGAGAAGTTATCTACATAAAAAAGTTTATATTCTCGATACGAACATCTTTGAAGTCTGGGCCATCGCCGTCCGATCCCATCTCGAAGGCCGGAGTTGTGTTCGAAATACTGAGATTTTGTATTCAGAACATTATTCGGCACATTACGCCCCCAAGACTCCCTCGTATGGAAAAATGATCTATACGGATTGTCTTCGTCTCGTCGAAACGATCGATTTTTATACAAAAATTGTTCCAATCCAAGTTCATATGCAAAAGTTAGAGTCATTGGAATGCAGCTCCGTCACGAGGCTGAAAGTGGCGCGCCCCACCAGACACATGTCTGATAGGTAGCGCGAGTAATAGCCCGATTTCCGCGAGTTAGCGCGAATAATAGCCTGTTTTGCGCGAGCGATTTCACCCTCAAGATGACCTCTGATCAAAAAATGTTCAACATGAAAGTTGTTCGCCTCGTTGAAACGGTCAAGATTTCTTTTGAATCGTTTTCATCCGAGGTCGTTTACAACGACAAAAAAGACCCGCAAGGTGCAGCCAATTGAAAGCGAACGGTTTTGGAAAGTTTGGACAAAACCAATCCGAATTTGACTAGGGTTTTGGACGTGAATCCAAGTCTTTTACTTGAACGGGAAGTCCAGCCACCTCTTATATACCTAAGGGATGACGACCGATTGAACAACACACAATCGAACAAATCATCTACCACCTTTTATCTTTTATCTTTTCTCCTTAACCCTAGTTCTTCTTCTTCCTCGTTCATTGCAGGGCAGCGAACCTCGAGGCCCTAGGAGCGA
>NW_025274615.1:0-1320 GCF_018294505.1 Triticum aestivum
TTTTTATAAATAAAAATAATTAGTTTAATTAATCTCTCACTGACAGGTGGGCCCAGTAGCTAATTAACTAAAGATTAATTAGTTTAATCCTCTGTTAACCCACTGTCTATGACAGGTGGGTCCCCCTTGTCAGTTTGACCAGTCAACCCGGACTGTCGACCGCTGACGTCACTCCTACGTCATGCTGACGTCATATCCCTTTTTCTGTTAAATTAAATAATTCCAGAAATTCAAATAAACTTTGAAAATTCATATCTTTTAAACCGTAACTCGGATGAAAATGTTTTCTATATGAAAGTTGCTCAGAACGACGAGACGAATCCGACTACGCAGTCCGTTCATCCACCGCACCTCCCTAACCTATCGAACTAGCAACTTTCCCCCTCCGATCCGTCTGTCCGAAAACGCGAAACATCGGGCATACCTCCCGGATGTTCCCCCCCTTCACCGGTACCACCTACTGTCGCGTTAGGGCACCCCTAGCACCGCTCATTGTCATGTCACGCATCGTCCTGTGTATGTTTGCATTGTATTTACTGTTTCTTCCCCCTCTTCTCTCCGGTAGACTACGAGACCGACACTGCTGCTGCCCAGTTCGACTACGGAGTCGACGACCCCTCCTACTTGCCAGAGCAATCAGGCAAGCCCCCCCTTTGATCACCAGATATCGCCTAATCTAATCTCTACTGCTTGCATTAGAGTAGTGTAGCATGTTACTGCTTTTCGATATCCTATTCTGATGCATAGCCTATCCTTGCTACTATTGTTACTACCTTTACCTGCAATCCTACATGCTTAGTATAGGATGCTAGATTTCCATCAGTGGCCCTACATTCTTGTCCGTTTGCTGTGCTATACTATCGGGCCGTGATCACCTGGGCGGTGATCACGGGCATATACTTATATACTATATACATGACACATGTGATGACTAAAGTCGGGTCGGCTCGTAGGAGTACCCGCAAGTGGATCTTTGTGGCGGAGCGACAGGGCAGGTTGAGACCGCCTAGGTGAGAGGTGGGCCTGGCCCTGGTCGGCGTTCGCGGATACTTAACACGCTTAACGAGATCTTGGTATTTGATCTGAGTCTGGCCATTTGGTCTATACGCACTAACCATCTACGTGGGAGTAGTTATGGGTATCCCGACGTCGTGGTATCAGCCGAAGCTCTTTTGACGTCAGCGACTGAGTGGCGCGCGCCGTGTTGGACCGCTTTGACGTAACCGCCGTGATCGTGTGGGTTGCTAGGTCTGCTCGCGGCCGCGTTCGCAACGTGCAGGTGTGCATAGGGCGATGGGCCCAGACCCCTGCGCGCATAGG
>NW_025274616.1:0-1320 GCF_018294505.1 Triticum aestivum
CCGCACCCCAATCCACGCAGCAGAACAATGCTTCCTCCATCGTAACTCTCAGGTAAAGCTGAATATCTTGTTTTTGCAATTGCTTTCTCTCTCCTTTTAATAGATTATATATGGGTGCTAGCATTGTCAGCTAGCAATCTTCTGTAAAACGATCTATACTAGATTTCAGCCAAACTGCAGTTGAAGGCGGAAAAAAAGTAGAGTTGACAATGCAAACTTCTTGATTGGTTAAAGGCCACGGTTGCTCACTAGGCGGCTCTGCATAGAGCGATCAAGCTAAAACAGATCTTGCGCCAAGTACAGCCACAGCTGTAATTCGCCCGAGGATAGGGGCGTCGTCTGCTGCACTTTGTATGTAGTAGTCTTTGTTAGGCTGAGTCGAAGGGACAGTTGACAAGAGATAGCAACCTGAAGCACAACGATTTCATCTGCTGCACTTGCATCACGGATTTCCACCAGATTGTTCTGAAACCAAAGGAAGTTGCTGGAACTAGCGCATGTATTCGCATCATCATAGCTTGCCACTGGATGTCGTCCTTCTTATTGATTGCATAGTCTTCGTCAGGTTCAGTTTCACTCAGTTGAATATCTTTGAGAAATATTGCGCTGTGTCATGACAGATTCACACCTTGATAAAGTGTCCCAGTAGATGGCAAAGGTGGCATATTGTCGCTTCAGAAACTTATCGAGTACGATGCCTAAATATTGAAACTGAATTATATGACTGCCTTTTTTTTATCCGTTTGACAGTACCACCATCTACCCACATCTCTGTTGTAACCATTTTTTTTACTCTTATGCAGTTAAGAAATCTTCCTTGTTCTTGTTGAATGCATAATAATTTCTTTCGGCGCCATGGGAGCAGGCCCTTTGCAGATCGGGAAGGGCCTAGGGAAGAATACGACGGGCATATCATCGCTGGGGAGCGACTGCAAAGGAACAGAGACGACCACCACAGTTTCGGTCGTGGGAGGGGTGGTTATAATCCTCTGTTTTACCGCCACAATTTCAGTCATGGAAGGAGAGGCTATAATCATCGGCACTACCGCCACAATTTCAGTCGTGGTAGGGTAAACCACAATTCTTTGCCTTACCGTCACACTGTTACTCGGGATTTTAGAACAGAACATTCTTCTGATTACGATCGTCAGCACAAGTCTGAACTTGACATCTCTGATATGAGTGATAAACGCACGAAAAGCACTACAGAGGGTGGATCCTTGGCTCAAAGAGAAAAACAGAAGGTAAATGCAAACCTACTTCTCCACCAGTCCGTATATTTTATATGCTATTCCCTTTCTTACTTAAACTCCCCTTTTT
>NW_025274617.1:0-1320 GCF_018294505.1 Triticum aestivum
TTTGAGGATGGTATACTACTTGACCCTCCACTCATGTGCATGCATAGGTATTGCCGGAGCTTCACGGACGACGAGGAGGAGTGCAAGCGCCAAGGATCACCTACACCATCCGCGAGGGAAGCATGGAAGAGAAGGAAGAAGAAGCCTGGACAAGCTTCTGGAAAGCCCGGAACTTCCGACCGCTGCCCGGAACTTCGGGCCCGGCCCCCGGAACCTCTAGCCATCCTGGAACTTCCGGCCCCGAGGCATCGAAGCCGTCCGAGAGTGTGCCAACTCTCTGGATAGCCCAGACCCTGGCCGGACCTTTGCCCGGAACCTCCGGCGCCCGGACCTTCCGGCCGTCCCCGGAACTTCCGGCCCTGCCAGCGCGCAGAGACTCGGCCCGTGGCCATGTACCCTTTCGCCCCTCACTTACCCCTTCATGGCTACAACTATATATACTCATCCCTCTCCTCCATTCTAGGGTTAGCAAATATGATAGCTCATTCTTAGGTGAGCTTTGCTCCTATCTCTACTCTTGAGAGAGAGAGACTACCACTCCCATGGAGTTCAAGACCTCCATGTGAGAAGATCCCGAGGGATTCAAGCCCCCCTTCGTGGGAAGATCCTTCTAGGATTCAAGCCCTCATCTCCTTCATAGGATTTGGGATGAACTCTACCTTGTATCTTTCTCTTTGTTGTTCATGTACCTTGTGGATCTTGTGTGTTTGATTGTCTAGTGGATGTGTGATTGGACTTGTTCTTGAGTGTTTCCCCTTGTGATTTCTCCCCGTTCTTCCCCGTGTTCATCGTGTTCTTCGAGGGATCCCACTCCAAACGTGAAAGATCGGCCTACACCGGGTTAGCCCCGTATCACATGACTAGAGCACGAGCTAGAGTTCTCGAGACCGAGGTGACTTCTCTCCTTAGTGATATATCACATGATCCTCTCGAGACATGGCTACTACCTCAATCTGGAATGTTGTGCATGATTAGGTACCAAGAGGACCCTCCCGAGGATGCACATGAAGATGACCAAGACCCCAAGTCCATGGAAGAAGAGAACCAATGTAAGAAGGCAAGAACACCCTCCAGGCACCGGACATCCGGCCAGGTCCCCGGACATCCGGCCCTTGGAGATCTACACGGCTAGCCCTCTGCAGAAGAAACTACAGCGATCGGACATTCGGCGTCCAGCCAGAACAACCGGCCCCTCACCGGAAATCCGGCCTCCCGCACGAATATCCGGACAAGGCGTCCAGAATGCACAGAAGCTGGTCCTGACAGCCCGGATATCCGGCCTCCCCACTAGACATTCGGCCCCTCCGGAAGCACCGGATA
>NW_025274618.1:0-1320 GCF_018294505.1 Triticum aestivum
CATAAAAGTGCCTCCCGCGTCCGAATCTAAAAGGTTTCTAGAAGAAAAATTCAATCCGGCATAAAAAATTGTATAATCACCCACAAATTCAAACCCTGCGTAGGGCAATTACGTATCATTAATTTCATCCTCTCCCAATGATGAGGACATGACTACCTTGGATACGACCAAAAATATTGCATACATGCATATTTGTCAGGTGATTTCTAATGCAAACTATTCAATAATCTATTTATGTTATCCAGAACAAAAATACTTCACACACTTTTGTGTTTTGTCTAATTGCAGGTGTATGGGACATTTGTACAATCCACATATGAAGACAAGGGAAAAGGAGAAGTTTAGGTTGTGTTCAAAAAGTCCTCTCACGTCACTTTTGGGCCAAGAGAAGATAGAGTCCAAGTCTCTCACGTTCTGGATTCAGATTCGGACTGCACAGACATACCTAACTCAAAACGCCAACAACTTTTTCATACAGACCCTGAATTGGGTGATTCTTTTTTTGTTGGAAACTAGATTTCGTGCTCTTTCCAACCCAATTGGATTCACCTTCAAATTCGTCCGGAGTGTTGAGTTACGAACGAAACAATCTGACGTTGCAGCAGAATCCGAGTCAAACTACAAGCCCAAAGGTGTTGCATCACCTCCACTTGGGCCCATGAGCCTTATACGACCTAGGGTTAGTTTTAGGTTGCCTTGGGACGTCCTCCCACCTCCTTGGCCGCCACCCCTTGCTCCTATATAAGTAGATCCATCTAGTAGCTTTTTCCTGGGGATTTGTTTAGTTAAAAGTTAGCCATTGCAACTTCGTGTGTACTTCGTTTGTGTCCAACGACCAGACCAAGACCGCTTCCGGATCCCCACCATTATCAATACTTCATATATATTTGCAATATTCAGATTGCTTTATCATATTCTTGCTCGTTCTTCGATTGCTTGCAGGAATAGACCTTCGTGGTCAGGCTGACCGTGCTTCCAGCATCGTTAGTAACCTCAGGAGATTGGTTTAGCGATTGCTAAGGCGCAACGTCATGCACGTTTGTAGTCGGATCGTCAAAGTCGTGTCCCCCAAATCGATAGTTATCATCTCATCGAAAGATCGGGACCCTCGCCTCTATCAAGTGGTATCAGTTTTCAGGTTGCTTGGTGAGAATTTCCAGTTTTCCTAGATTAGATTTATTTTCTTACCTATTGTCCAAGAAAAATCCACAAAAAAGAGTTAGATCTATTCATCCTTTGTCCAAGCCAGTCTGAGCCTTTGCAATTTTCTTTTCATTGCTTGCATAGTTGAATTATCGGTTGCATCGTCGTGTCGAGTTG
>NW_025274619.1:0-1320 GCF_018294505.1 Triticum aestivum
ATATATTAATATATATAATTAATATATTTCCAATGCAATTATTTATGCATTAATTCCAAATGCCCAAAATAAATACCTATGAGCTCTTAAAAATATTGGTTTGATTTTTATCTCTGTCCAATATTTTCAGAGAGCAACATGGGCATTTTCTTGGACCCTTTTGGAGAAATTTTTATTTGGATCATTTTCCAAATGATTCTGAGGGTTTCACAGATCCCCATTTCAAATTAAATGGAAATTTAAACATGATGCACACACTCTGATGCATGACTAGCTAGGGTGTGACAACTCACCCCCACTCAAAAGAATCTCGTCCCGAGATTTGGGTTCCTCCGGGAAGAAGGCGGGATATTCGAGTCGAAGACGATCCTCCCTTTCCCAGGTTGCTTCATCTTCAGAATGGTTCGACCATTGAACTTTGAGAAACTTGATATTCTGGCGTCGGGTGGTACGTTCGGCCTGATCGAGGATACGAATGGGGTACTCTCGATATGTAAGATTATCTTGGAGATCAAGCGTTTCGTGGTCCACTTCACGGATAGGATCCGAGAAGCAACGCCTGAGTTGAGAAACGTGGAAGACATCGTGGACTCTGGAGAGGTGCGGAGGTAGTTCCAACTGGTAGGCAACTTCTCCTTGTTTGGCGAGAATGCGAAAAGGTCCAATGTAACGAGGAGCCAATTTGCCTTTGATACCGAAACGATGGGTTCCCTTCAGAGGGGTGACCCGAAGATAAGCCTTCTCGTCAACCTTGAAAGTCATAGCCTTATGTTTTCGGTCATATTGACTCTTTTGACGAGATTGGGCTGTTTTCAACTTTTCACGAACGATGCGAACTTGTTCTTCTGCTTCTTGAATCATGTCCGGGCCAAAGAATTGTCTTTCCCCGGTCTCTGACCAGTTAAGGGGTGTTCGACACTGTCGTCCATAGAGAACTTCAAAAGGGGCTTTACCCAAGCTAGATTGATAGCTGTTGTTGTAAGCGAATTCGGCAAATGGAAGGCACTTCTCCCAGTCCATTCCGAATGAGATAACAGAGGCTCGAAGCATGTCTTCTAGAATCTGGTTGACGCGTTCCACTTGACCACTCGACTGAGGGTGGAAGGCGGTGCTAAAGGAGAGACGAGTCCCCATAGCATTTTGGAAACTTTCCCAAAATCGAGAGGTGAAAAGACTTCCTCGATCCGAGTTGATTTCCAAAGGAACACCATGGAGGGACACTATTCGGGAGATGTATAAGTCTGCCAGCTGGCTAGCGGTTATACTCTCACGAACAGGCAAGAAATGAGCTACTTTGGAAAGACGATCGACCACGACGAA
>NW_025274620.1:0-1320 GCF_018294505.1 Triticum aestivum
ACTAGTCATGTCAGCCCGGGCTCTTTATCATATGGATGCTAGCGACACTATCATATACGTGAGCCAAAAGGCGCAAACGGTCCCGGGCAAAGGTAAGGCGACACCCGTGGGAATACCGTGCGTGAGGCCGCAAAGTGATATGAAGTGTTACCGGCTAGATCGATGTGACATCGAGTCGGGGTCCTGACAGCGTTGGCATCAGAGCCGGACTGCCTGTAGGTTCTCCAAGCCAAACTGGTCGATGTTGAGTCTAGAAATTCTTTAGTTATATGTAGGGGAATTGTTTGTGGGTTGGAACGTAAGGCTCTTTTTACTCCTTATATCTTATGACATTCTGATCTGAGTCAGTCCATTCTTCCACCGGGGGTTAAGGAATTAGGATCTGTTCTCTCTATCAGGATCACGTGTTACTGATCAGTAGTACCTTATAAGTTTGATGGTTACAAGCCTAGTCCAGTTCTACTACCACATTATGTTGTTAGAATGGTTCCAGAACTTTGATATGATGATGTTGAGTGTGTACGAAATCCTTTGTCAAATGTCTCAATATCCTTTTTGAGCATTTACAGCTGTTATGCTGCCGAAATTTTGCTAGAAATTCTAATGCCTTTGCATTATAATTGTGCTTTCAGATGGCCACTCGCGACCTCAATCAAGTGGTTCGCCTGACTCGATGCCTAGATGTACCCGGCCATACTGCTAAGTTGGTCAGGGTAATGACTGAGGCTGGATACCGCTGGTATCCTGAGTACACGGTCGAAGAGCAATTCCGAGATTTTAATCAAAGCCAGTATCTCTGCACTGTCAGGATATTTCCTTCTTATCCTGGATCCACTGAGCCTCTTCACTGCTCCTATGGACTCGGAGTTACTATCAAGATGGCTGTGCAGGATGCCGCCTACTCTATGATGACCATTATGCGAGTCAGATCTGGGTTATTTCGGGACTCTGACTTCCGGTATATGCCAGGATCACTTCCGGGAGCACAAGGATATTTTCAGGCTATATATGCTGACTCCACTCAGGAGGATTCACGGACTCGCACCACTGCTGAGATGCTCGAGGATAAGGACCGTGAAAATCGGGCCTTAAGGTTAGAGCTCTTCAATACCCGTGCTGACCACTGGGCCACTTTGACTCGGTTCGCACCGGCAGTGCAAGCTGGATATTCAGACATGCGCGATCTCTATCCTGTGAGATCTGCTCTGCCAGACGTGATGGTTTGGCGTGATGTAGGAGGCATCACCCCACCTCGCGGTCCCCGCAGGCCACCGTTTGCTGGTCCAAGACCTCATCCTAGCCCCTATGGTCCACAAGCTC
>NW_025274621.1:0-1320 GCF_018294505.1 Triticum aestivum
AATGAGATTTACCGATCTCGCAAAGAAAAACTGGTTCGCTCCGGTGAAGCCTATGTTCTACCCCCACACACTTCCACTATGGATGTATAGTACGTATTTGTTTGCAACTCGGCGATGTAAAGTAACACAAATTGTTGGTTCTCAAAATAAAAAAAAATCCTACTGGGGTTATTTCCTACACCAACCTAACAATGTGGCATTGAAAACACATCAACCATAGTTGATCTGCTATGTCGAATGAAATACATGAATCTTCTTATTTAAGAGCCCATGATTTGAACGAGGACATGTCTCTCCTCTTATAAAGGGCCCAAAGAAATATTGGAGGAAACACACACCTGCTCTTATTTAAGAGCAAGTGAGATATGTACTCCCTCCGTTCTTTTTTAGTTTGCGTATAACTCAGTGCACGCATACCAAGCAGACCATCACGTGCATTATTTTGGACAATTTTACCCCTGCATGCAAGGACCTAGAGAAATGTATGGCTATTAATACGCATGGAGTCATTGGTTCCTTTTCCTTGATTCCTGCGTGAGTCTTCTCGGATTCTCCGCAAGCGCGCTTCCCCTGCCTCCTCTATGCATGCTGCATGCATGCGTTTGGTCTGTCATCACTCCCGGGCTGCATGCACAACTATGGAAGTAAGGGTAAACTGGGAAACAGTTGCTGAAAAAGTGGATGGCGCAGAGCATTCAGGGAAAAACTGAAAAATCTTAAATGCAAACTATTGAGGACCGGAGGGATGGTCTGCTTCGTGCACATTGAAACATGAGAGATATGTTATGATTGGGAAGCATCGGGTTTCATTCTTGTGCTGGGCTTGCTTCTCAGGCACCAAATGGGGTCACCACTTTGTGATATCTAGCTGAGAGGCGCAGAGAAGAACAGAGTCACAAGTGAAGCCGCTTTGGAATCTGGCACCATACACGTTGACAGACCACGTGGAATCTGGCTCCACACACGTTGGTAGACCATGCTGGTACCACTCTAATTGAGTTTAAATCGCATCTGGATCCAAACACAGCAGCAGAACACATATGGAGGCCTCAGTTATGCTCATCGTTCCTCCTGTCCCTGAAACAGTAACGCATATGCTCATTGTGAGCCTTGTAGAATCCAATCCAATGAGATCATCGACAGGGAGGGCAGAGAGATCGATGCACCCAGGGAAAGAGCTAGTAATTTTATTTGAGGTAGCCAGTGAAACATCTAAAGCATTGATGGAGGCCATACATCAGAATTTAGTGGTCTTCAGAAGTTCACATACTACTTACGGATAGTTTACGAATTTCTTACATCATGCAGTAGCCATGGCCC
>NW_025274622.1:0-1320 GCF_018294505.1 Triticum aestivum
GGGTCATGGATGCCTGTCCCTGTAAGTCTGTGCCGCTTTGGGTTTACGACTAGCCATGTCAGCCCGGGCTCCTTATCATATGGATGCTAGCGACACTGTCATATACGTGTGCCAAAAGGCGCAAACGGTCCCGGGCAAAGGTAAGGCGACACCCGTGGGAATACCGTGCGTGAGGCCGCAAAGTGATATGAGGTGTTACATGCTAGATCGATGTGGCATTGAGTCGGGGTCCTGACAGCGTTGGTATCAGAGCTTGACTGCCTATAGGATTACCAAGCCAAACTGGTCGAAGTTGAGTTTAGAAATTCTTTAGTTATATAAGGGAATTGATTGTGGGATGGAACGTAAGGCTCTTTTTACTCCTTATACCTCATGCCCTTCTGATCTGAGTCATCTTATCTTTCCTGCGGGGATTAAGAACTAGGCTATCTCTTCTTTCTATTAGGATCACGTGTTACTAATCAGTAGACTTATAAGATTGTTGGATTTAAGTCTCAGTTCAGTTCCTACTACTTCCGTATGTTAATTATTGATCTCGGAACCTTGATATTGTGCTTCTGAGTGGTTATGCCACCATTTTTGTGATTGTCTCAAATCTTTTTGAGCAATTATAGCCGTTATGCTGTCCGAGTCATCCCAGGTTTCTAAATAGTCCGATGCATTTGCAAATCCCTTCCTTCTGTTTCCGATGTTCCCATGGGCCAGATTAACCACACTAATCGGTGTGTTGAGGTAATTATTGCCTCGACATATATGTTGGAATTATTATTATGACCCTAAGTGCTTAGGGGATCATCTAGTGGTCTAGCCATGATTTGTGTCCTAGTGTGAAGATTCTGGCCTTTATTCTCGGAAGCATCCCGTGATGCTGCTTAGTAGTAGGTATTCTACTCCTGGGTTCTGAACCCGAGATTCACTCTACCTACTTCATGTTGATAGTAATTGCTAGTGCCTTTAGGATATTAGTAACCTTTGCGATAGTCCTTGAAGTCCGTGGTATCTTCTTCTTCCAAATACCATGAACTACTTATGGTAGATGTTTATTGGATCAAAAAAAATCACAATTAGAGTACTCTTGAGGAGTTCTCCATTCATAAATCGTGACTCTGCCAGTTCTACCTTTCTGCATGGGTTATCCGGAAGAAATATGTTGAACTTGGTTCGACATACTAATCTATGCATCCACAACTCAGAAAGTTATATGTTCCTTTGAGTTGTTCTCTTTAGTTGCATTCTGACCCTCGTCTATCAACTGATAGTCAAGAGTATGCGTGCGTTCGTTCATCGATGCCTATGACTCTTGTGGTCTGTCAAGCCATT
>NW_025274623.1:0-1320 GCF_018294505.1 Triticum aestivum
GACGAAACTCCGCCGCCACGAGGCGGAACCAATCTAGGGCTCTGGCGGCGCTGTTCTGCCGGGGACACTTCCCTCCGGAAGGGGGAAATCATCACCAACGTCATCACCAACGATCCTCTCATCGGGAAGGGGTCAATCTTCATCAACATCTTCACCAGCACCATCTCCTCTCCAAACCCTAGTTCATCTTTTATATCCAATCTTGTATCAAAACCACAAATTGGTACCTGTGGGTTGCTAGTAGTGTTGATTACTCCTTGTAGTTGATGCTAATTGGTTTACTTGGTGGAAGATCATATGTTCAGATCCTTAATGCATATTATTACCCCTCTGATTATGAACATGAATATGCTTTGTGAGTAGTTACGTTTGTTCCTGAGGACATGGGTGAAGTCTTGCTATTAGTAGCCATGTGAATTTGGTATTCGTTCGATATTTTGATGAGATGTATGTTGTCTTTTCCTCTAGTGGTGTTATGTAAACGTCGACTACATGACACTTTACCATTATTTGGGCCTAGTGGAAGGCATAAGGAAGTAATAAGTAGATGATGGGTTGCTAGAGTGATAGAAGCTTAAACCCTAATTTATGCGTTGCTTCGTTAGGGGCTGATTGGGATCCATATGTTTAATGTTGTGGCTACGTTTACCTTAATACTTAATTTGTAGTTGCGGACACTTGCAATAGGGGTTAATCATAAGTGGGATACTTGTCCAAGTAAGGGCAGTACCCAAGCACCAGTCCACCCACATATCAAATTATCAAAGTATCGAACGCGAATCATATGAGCGTGATGAAAACTATCTTTACGATAATTCCCATATGTCCTCGGGAGCTCCTTTCTCATTATTAGAAATTGTCCAGGCTTGTCCTTTGCTACATAAAGGATTGGGCCACCTTGCTGCACTTTATTTACTTTATTTACTTGTTACTCATTACTATTTATCTTATCGCAAAACTATCTATCACTTACAATTTCAGTGCTTGCAGAGAAAACCTTATAGAAAACCGCTTATCATTTCCTTCTGCTCCTCGTTGGGTTCGACACTCTTACTTATCAAAAGGAATACGATAGATCCCCTACACTTGTGGGTCATCAAGACTCTTTTCTGGCGCCGTTGCCGGGGAGTGTAGCGCTTTTGGTGAGTGGAACTTTGTAAGGAAACATTTATATAGTGTGCTGAAATTTTCTGTTACTTGTCACTATGGAAACTAATCCTTTGAGGGGCTTGTTCGGGGTATCTTCACCCCGACCAGAAGAGCAAAGAGTTGCTCCTCAACCTACTAAACTTTATGAAAATATTTACTTTGAGATTCCTT
>NW_025274624.1:0-1320 GCF_018294505.1 Triticum aestivum
TGGCTCTCTCTTTCCCTCTCTTCCTGTGATCCCCGAACGCACCTGGGAGCGCCGCTCGCCGTAGCCATGACCGCGGCCACCCCCTCCCCTCTCCGACGTGCTCCCGAGCTCCTGCACCTCGTCGCCAACCCCCTCACCGAGCCATGTGACTGGAAGGGCCCCGAGCAGCCGCCATCGTCATCATTCCCAAGCTTCGGCCCGGCGCCGTTCTCCGTCGAATTCGGCCACTCCGGCGCGCCCCCGAGCCCACTGACCCTCCCTACAGCTCCGCGGTGAGCCTCTGTGCAGACCCCCTCTCTCTCCCCTCGTGTTTGCGAGCCCTAGGCCATAGTTCCGTCGAGACCGAGACCTCACCGGCGCCGGACTTGTCGCCGTCGTCGTTTTGGTTCACCTCCGTTCAAACCGAGCACGCAGGCGTACTCAGAGCACTCCCAGGAGTCCGTAGCACGCCCCAGCCCCTCCTGCCGTGCTCCCTAACCCCGACCCCAGGATTGCCGAGCTCCGGCCGCCGCCTCGCTCGCCGTCGGCACCGATTCCGGCCGCCCCGAGTGCAACTGACTCCACCAGGAGCTTCGGCTCGTCCCCAGCTCCTCCTAGATGCCCTCCGCGGCCCATATGGTCGCCGGAGTGGCCAAAACCACTCTCGCCGCCGCGCTAATGGTCGCCGCCGGCGAAACTCCGGCAGGAGCCGACGTGGCCAGTCATTAGGGCCTAACTACCCCCGCTAACCAACCCCCTAGGCCACTGACAGTGGGCCCCAGGGCTTAGTCAGAGCTAACCAGCCCGGGTCAACGCGGGATTAGTCCCTGTGTCACTGACTAGTGGACCCCACTGGTCAGGTTTAACCCGGGGCAGCCCTGTTGACTTGCTGACGCAAGCATGACGTAGTGCTGATGTCATAATTAATTTTCTGGAATTGTTTTAATTCTAAATAATCAGAAAATTCCAGAAAATGTCTAAAACTTCTAAAAATCATAGAAAATTAACCGTAACTCCAAATTAAATAATTTATATATGAAAAATTATCAGAAAAATTCAAGGAATCCATCTGTACCATTTTCATGCATGTTAGAACAACTTATCACTACTGTTTAGAGCAAATGAAGTGAATGGCATTTAAATAATCATATATGGAGTTTGAATTTGAATCTTGTATTCAAACCAACTTCATTTAATCTGGTTTTAGATGCATTAGCCCAAAACACATTCATTTTGCCATGTCATAGCATGCATCATATTGTGCATTGCATTGATCGTGTTTTTTCTGTATTGCCGGTATTTGTCCCCTCTCGATAGACGTGTACCGATGATGTGATCGTT
>NW_025274625.1:0-1320 GCF_018294505.1 Triticum aestivum
AGGAAACAGACCCTCGTGGTCAGGTTGATCGTGCTCCGGCATGGTCAATAACCCCTCGGAAGTTGGTTTAGCGATTGCTAAGGCGCGACGTCTCGCACGTTCGTAGTCGGACCGTCAAGGTCGAATCCCACAGAAACGATAGCCACCATCTCATCGAAACATCGGGACACCTTCGCCTTATGGCGAACTTTTGTCGAGCAGTTCTTGATCGTCACTTGTAAATCTGATAGAGGCGAGGGTGTCCCGATCTTTCGATGAGATGATAACTATCGATTTGGTGGAGACGACTTTGACGATCCGACTACAGACGTGCACGACGTTGCGCCTTGGCAATCGCTAAACCAATCTCCTGAGGTTACTGACGATGCCGGAAGCACGGTCAGCCTGACCACGAAGGTCTATTCCTGCAAGCAATCGAAGAACGAGCAAGAATATGATAAAGCAATCTGAATATTGCAAATATATATAAGGTATTGATAATGGTGGGGATCCGGAAGCGGTCTTGGTCTGGTCGTTGGACACAAACGAAGCACACGAAGTTGCAATGGCTAACTTTTAACTAAACAAATCCCAAGGAAAAGCTACTAGATGGATCTACTTATATAGGAGCAAGGGGTGGCGGCCAAGGAGGTGGGAGGACGTCCCAAGGCAGCCTAAAACTAAATCTAGGTCGTACAAGGCCAATGGGCCCAAGTGGAGGTGATGTAACACCTTTGGACTTGTAGTTTGACTCGGATTCTGCTGCAGCATCAGATTGTTTCGTCCACAACTCAACGCTCCGGACGAATTTGAAGGTGATTCCAATTGGGTTTGAAAGTGCACGAAATCTAGTTTCCAACAAAAAAAGAATCACCCAATTTGGAGTCCGTATGAAAAACTTGTGTGCGTTTTGAGTCAGGTGTGTCTGTGCAGTCCGAATCTGAATCCAGAACGTGAGAAACTTGGACTCTATCTTCTCTTGGGCCAAAAGTGACGTGAGAGAACTTTTTGGACAGCAAATAAACATCTCTTTCTTCCTTATCTTCATATGTGGATTGTACAAATGTCCCATACACCTGCAATTAGACAAAACACAAAAGTGTGTGAAGTATTTTTGTTCTGGATAACATAAATAGATTATTGAATAGTTTGCACTAGAAATCACCTGACAAATATGCATATATGCAATATTTTTGGTCATATCCAAGGTAGTCATGTCCTCATCATCCTCCCCTTCTTGAAAATAAAGCCGTCCTCGGCGTTGCTTAATCTGAAATGTGGCTAACAAAAGAGACAAGGTGTACATGTTGTATATGTATATGTCATCCATTTTTACTTCCC
>NW_025274626.1:0-1320 GCF_018294505.1 Triticum aestivum
GTAGGCGTTCTCCATCGGATGTAACTTTTCGAGTAGATGATTTTTCATATAAAAAACTTTTTCATCCGAGTTCGTATGCAAAAGTTATGCCCATTTTACAAATTCTAGAGAGATTTTGTAAATAAAGTCGAAATTCATATTTGTAAATTTTCCCAACAACTAGACCACATATCACATGTGGAACTTATTTTCTTTTATTTTTTCGACATTTCCATCATTTTCTTTTGTTTTTTTAACTAAAAAGGCGATCCACGGGGGGGGGGGTATAGTTTGAAAATGGGACCTTTAGTACCGGTTCGTGGCACGAACCGGGACTAAAGGTCTCATCCCCGTTAGTCTCGGTTCGTGCCTCAAACCGGGACTAAAGGTCTAATCTTTAGTCCCGGTTTGTGGCACGAACCGGGACCAATGGTTGTGGGCCAGGAGCGAGGCCCATTGGTCCCGGTTCATCCCACCAACCGGGACCAAAAGGTCTAGATGAACCGGGACTAATGCCTTAGCCGCACGAACCGGGACCAATGCTCACATTAGTCCCGGTTCTAGACTGAACCGGGACTAATGGGATGAGCTGGCCTGGACCATAGCCATGTTTTCTACTAGTGCACCTCGAAGCCTTTGAGAGAAAATTCCTAGCGAGGAGAAAAGTCCTAACCACCCAGAGCCAGAGAACATTGGGCATCACTTAAGTCTTCTTGTCTGTGCGATCTGAAGACTTATTACACTTGAGGACTGTGAATCCTCCAGACAGTTAGGCGTCGCGTTCAGAGCATCCAAGAGACATTGTGGATTGCCAGTGAACGAAGTCTGTGAAGGTTTGGGAGTCTACCTTGAAGACTTACCGAGTGATTGGGCGAGGACTAAGTGACCTTAGCTCAAGGAGAATACGGTGAGGACTTGGTGTCCTGAGCTGCGTGTTCAGGACTGGGTGTTCGGGACTGTGTGTCCTAAGGTTTAGATACCTAGCCGCTCCAACCAAATGTACAGTTGTCACAGCAACTGGAACTGGTCCAACACATCATTGTCTTCAACGAGTCACTGGTTTCATCTTCACTTCCTTTTACTTACTGTTACTCATTGTGAAGCCAGTGCATGCTTGCTATACCTTTTGTCTTCACAACGTAACTGTATGATTTGTTTGGCTTCATAACTTCTTCCTACCTGATCCTTATTACACTGCAGCTACTTGTCATTGTGCTTTCACCCTATTGAATACTTGACCATGGCTTGCCTAGTGTAATCTAACTTCCGCTTCATAGTGATAGGCTTATCTCTACTGTTTGTCTTCATAACTTCCACGTTTTGAAGACTTTCATAAAAATC
>NW_025274627.1:0-1320 GCF_018294505.1 Triticum aestivum
TCTGAGTACAGACAACTAGTAAAATAAAAGAGGCTTGGAAAGCCTAGCTATACTACGTGGTCCTCCACAAGTTCAGGGTCACCACCTGGGTCTTTAGCCTACTCGTTGATGTCAACGTCTACATAGAACCCATCAGAAGGGGTTGCAGCGTCTTCTGTAAAAATGTAGATTATAGCAACATGAGTACAAAGGTACTCAGCAAGACTTACATCAGATCCTACATACATGCATAGTATCAAGAAGGGTTGGTGGAGTTATTGCAGCAAGCCAGCTTTGACTCTTGGCTAGGCTATCCTACGATACTCCAACTTGAAATAGTTTTGCGCACACGAGTCCACTATTCACCACTTCAATACACTACCGAGGATCCACCTCCATCTTCCTACGGAAGAGCCATCCTCGGCACTCACACTTATCTTGAGGCTTTTAGTAGTTTCCATTTACTTGTCTATGAACTGTATAGGCAACCAAGTAGTCCTTTACTGCGGACGCGGCTATTCGAATAGATCATGTTAACCCTGCAGGGGTGTACTTCTTCATACACGCTCTCACCACTTATCGTTGCTTACACGACATGTACTCGGCAACCTTCAAGCGGAAGCCCAACGTGGGTGTCGGCCACGACCTACCTAATCACCTAAGCCTCCAGTCCAGGTTTATCGCCTATTCAGGTTCCATCCGCAGGGAGTCCGGCCGAGGTTTCCCATACGGCCCCGAACGATGTGAACAGGGTTCCCGAGATACCTAACGGGTATTCGGTACACCGTGCCATGTACCTACCGCATCACAGCCCACCCCTACGGTCAGCGCTGTCCACGGCCTCCAGTAGGCTACAAACACCAGAAACTACTTGCAACTCCTAGACGGAGAACTAGGGTGAATAAGAAGCCGAGAGGGTCCATTGGTTTCGGGCCCAATGCATGGTAGTAGCTGGTTCTTAAATCACACATACAGATCTCAGTGCTTAAGGTCGGCTTCAATGAAACAACCCACCATGTACTCCTACATGGCCTCTCATCGATACCTTTACCAAATCGTGTTCACCACACCACTCTCATTACCGACATAATCATTTCACTCTAGCCCATCACCCAGATGAACCAGACCTGACACGACTCTAAGCATAGCAGGCATAGCAAGGTAGGAACAACACATACATATGGCTCAATCAACTCCTACACATGCTAGTGGGTTTCATCTAGTTACTGTGGCAATGACAGGTCATGCAGAGGAAATGGGTTCAACTACCGTAGCACATAGCAGTTTGAATCGCGTTGTCTTAATGCAGTAAAAGAGAGCAGGAGCGAGAACATGGGATTG
>NW_025274628.1:0-1320 GCF_018294505.1 Triticum aestivum
GGGTTCCCGCCAAGGTGATGTGGTATGCTCCTATAATACCACGGTTGAAACGTCTGTTCAGGAACAAAGAGCATGCCAAGTTGTTGCGATGGCACAAAGAGGACCGTAAGTCGGACGGGGAGTTGAGACACACCGCAGATGGAACGCAATGGAGAAAGATCGACAGAGAGTTCAAAGATTTTGCAGCTGACGCAAGGAACATAAGATTTGGTCTAAGTACAGATGGCATGAATCCTTTTGGCGAGCAGAGCTCCAGCCATAGCACCTGGCCCGTGACTCTATGCATCTACAACCTTCCTCCTTGGTTGTGCATGAAGCGGAAGTTCATTATGATGCCAGTGCTCATCCAAGGTCCGAAGCAACCCGGCAACGACATCGATGTGTACCTAAGGCCATTAGTTGATGAACTTTTATAGCTGTGGGGCAGACCTGGTGTCCGTGTGTGGGATGAGCACAAAAAAGAGGAATTTCACCTACGAGCGTTGCTTTTCGTAACCATCAACGATTGGCCTGCTCTTAGTAACCTTTCGGGACTGTCAAATAAGGGATACAATGCATGCACGCACTGCTTACATGAGACTGAAAGTGTACATTTGCCAAATTGTAAGAAGAACGTGTACCTTGGGCATCGTCGATTTCTTCCGAAAATTCATCCAGTAAGAAAGAAAGGCAAGCATTACAACGGCAAGGCAGATCACCGGCCGAAGCCTGCGGAACGCACTAGTGCTGAGGTATTTGATATGGTCAAGGATTTGAAAGTCATCTTTGGAAAGGGTCCTGGCGGACAATCAGTTCCGAAGGGAGCTGACGGGCACGCAACCATGTGGAAGAAGAAATCTATATTCTGGGAGCTAGAATATTGAAAGTCCTAGAAGTCCGCTCTACAATCGACGTGATGCACGTTACGAAGAATATTTGCGTGAACCTCCTAAGCTTCTTGGGCGTGTATGGGAAGACAAATGATACAAAGGAAGCACGGCAGGACCAGCAACGTTTGAAAGACCCTGATGACCGGCATCCGGAATGGTTTCAAGGTCGTGCCAGCTACGCTCTGACCAAAGAAGAGAAGGTCATATTTTTTGAATGCCTGAGCAGTATGAAGGTCCCGTCTGGATTCTCGTCCAATATAAAGGGAATAATAAACATGGCGGAGAAAAAGTTCCAAAACCTGAAGTCTCACGACTGCCACGTGATTATGACGCAATTGCTTCCGATTGCTTTGAGGGGGCTCCTGCCGGAAAATGTTCGAGTAGCCATTGTGAAGCTATGTGCATTCCTCAATGCAATCTCTCAGAAGGTAATCAATCCAGAAGATCTACC
>NW_025274629.1:0-1320 GCF_018294505.1 Triticum aestivum
TGAGTTTTCAATGCATTTATGTGCATAATTCAAATTTGAACTACATGCGCATGCTCCAGTGCATATAAATTGGGTGAAAAATCAAATCTGTGTCCTTGGGTGCATGCTTAGGTCCCATGCAAGAAATGGGAATGAATTTCAAACACCATGGCACCGATGATTGCCGGCAAAACATTGAGATGCCTGGTTTTTAAATTCTAGTAAATCCAAAACTATTCTGAAATTCATGAAACTTGGCATGCTATCATGGAGCGGCATCAACATGCCGTGGTACAAATTTTGTCCCATTTGGGGCAGGTTTGGGTATATGCTTCTCACAAACCGGAGCTTCTCACAACAAGCATGATGGTTTTCGGTAGGGAACATCCCACCTTCAGGGACGAAACGATATCCATTGCCTCTTATTGCTTTCAAGTTTTTTTCTCGTGTCAACATGGAACAACAGGGGTGTTGTGTGATTTTTTGTGATTTTTCGGGGTTCGTTTGGACATTTTTATGCATTCAGTGAGTTTTCAATGCATTTATGTGCATAATCCAAATTTGAACTACATGCGCATTCTTTAGTATATATAAATTGGTTGAAAAATCAAATCTGTGTCCTTGGCTGCATGCTTAGGCCCATGCAAGAAATGGGAATGAATTTCAAACTCCATGGCAGCGTTGATTGCCGGCAAAACATTGAGATGCCTGGTTTTTAAATTCTAGTAAATCCAAAACTCTTCTGAAATTCTTGAAACTTGGCATGCTATCATGGAGCGGCATCAACATGCCGTGGCAAATTTTTTGTCCCATTTGGGGCAGGTTTGGGTATATGCTTCTCACAAACTGGAGCTTCTCACAAGAATCATGATGGTTTTCGGTAGGGAACGTTCCATCTTCAGTTACGAAACGATATCCATTGCCTCTTATTGCATTGAAGTTTTTTTCTCGTGTCAACATAGAACTACAGTAGTGTTGTGTGATTTTTTGGGGTTTGTTTGGACATTTTTATGCATTAAGTGAGTTTTCAATGCATTTATGTGCGTAATTCAAATTTTAACTACATGCGCATGCTCCAGTGCATATAAATTGGTTGAAAAATCAAATCTGTGTCCTTGGGTGCATGCTTAGGTCCCATTCAAGAAATGGGAATGAATTTCAAACACCATGGCACCGTTGATTGCCGGCAAAACATTGAAATTCCTAGTTTTTAAATTCTAGTAAATCCAGAACTCGTATGAAATTCATGAAACTTGGCATGCTATCATGGAGCGGCATCAACATGCCGTGGTACAAATATTGTCCTATTTGGGGTAGGTTTGGGTATACGCTTCTCACAAA
>NW_025274630.1:0-1320 GCF_018294505.1 Triticum aestivum
AGTCCAAGCACTCGCCTAAGTTGTGAAAATCCTACCGAGTGAAGAGCAACCCTCTCACTCGGGGGCTTAGCTGCAGTCCAAGCACTCGCCTAAGTTATAAAAATCCTACCGAGTGAAGTGCAACCCTCTCACTCGGAGGCTTAGCTGCAGCCCTATGCTCGCCTAAGGTATAAAAAACCCTGCCGAGTGGAGAGCAACCCTCTCACTCAGGGGGCTTAGCTGCAGCCCAGTGCTCGCCTAAGTGGACTAAAGAACAAGTCGATTGCAGTACAGGCACCTTGCTTTGAACCTGCAAAAGACATTCCGAGCCGAAGGCAATCATATTCAAGCGCCAAATTCAAGTTTGAATCGATATCTAAAGGAACCGAAAGTGCTCAGGCATCAAGCCCGTTAAGGTTTGTCGGTTACAATTCCACTCGGCATACCGAGGCAAATTTAAAGTGTCGAGCCAGAAGAAGTTTTTTACCCCTCCTGTGGAGGGCTGGAAGGTGCAACAAATTCATCAAGGTCAATTCCGTCGGCGATCCGAGTGGCAGCTGCAAGGAAAGTCTCCACAAAGGACCTGAAGTCGTGCTTCTTAGTATTGGCCACCCGAAGGGCCGCCAGCTTCTCTTCTCGTGCATCTTTGCAGTGGACTCGGGCCAGACACAGAGCGACATCTGCACCACACCGAGCCGAGGACTTCTTCCACTCCTGCACTCGACCAGGGATCGTGTTCAAGCGGGCCATCAGCGACTCAAGGTCATTCTGAAGTGTCTCCTCAGGCCAGAGCGTCGAGTCGATGCGCGATGTGGCGGCCTTCAGCTTTGCGAGATAGTCCACGACAGCTGCAACACGGGACTCCAGTCGGAAAACTTCCATGGCAACTTCGTCGTTCACCGGAGAATTGACGGGGTCAAGGTTTGGCTCCAGTCGGCTGGTTTCTTCTTCAAAGTTTTGACAAAATTCTGCAAAGGTGATCACTAAGTCAAGGAGATAGTCGAATGGAAAAAGCCACAATTGGAAATATTTGCCAAACATGGAGGTTTACCTTCAAGCATAAGGAACAACTTCTTGGCAAGGCCACTTAGGAAGGCCTCCAGTCCAGTTTTCTTCTCAGTCAATTTGCTGACTTGATCGGTCAGGGCAGCTTTGTCAGTTCTCAGTCGACTGACCTCCTTGTTGGCAATCCCAAGAGCAGTTTTCAGATTGGTATTGTCTTGTTCGAGCTTGGTGACTGAAGCTAACTTCTCGTCAGCAAGCTTGATCTTCTCAGCTAGCTCAAGGTCTTTCTTCTGCTGGGCCTCCCTTACCTTACCTGCAAGTTACAGCAAGATCAGA
>NW_025274631.1:0-1320 GCF_018294505.1 Triticum aestivum
TTGGAATTATATTAGCGATTACTGCATTATTTATGAAATCTTGCAGATAGGATGTCAAAACATTGTTTCCTCGACGATTTTCTTGAGGAAAGGTTGTATGTGATACAACCGGAAGGTTTTGTCAATCCCGAAAGATGCTAATAAGTATGCAAAGCTCCAGCAATCCTTCTAAGGACTGGAGTGAGCATCTCGGAGTTGGAATGTATGCTTTGATGATGATCAAAGATTTTGGGTTTGTACAAAGTTTATGAGAAACTTGTATTTCCAAAGAAGTGAGTGGGAGCACTATAGAATTTCTGATGAGTATATGTTGTTGACATATTGTTGATCAGAAATGACGTAGAATTTCTGGAAAGCATATAGGGTTATTTTGAAAGTGTTTTTCAATGAAAGCCTGGATTAAGCTACTTGAACATTGAGCATCAAGATCTATAAGGATAGATCAAAATGCTTAATGATACTTTCAAATGAGCACATACCTTGACATGATCTTGAAGGTGTTCAAGATGGACCAGTCAAAGAAGGAGTTCTTGCCTGAGTTGTATGGTACGAAGTTAAGACTTAAAGCTCAACCTCGGCAGAATAGAGAGAAAGGACGAAGGTCGTCCCCTATGCTTAAGACATAGGCTCTACAGTATGCCATGCTGAGTACCGCACCTGAAATGTGCCTTGCCATGAGTCAGTCAAGGGGTACAAGAGTGATCCATGAATGGATCACAGACAGCGGTCAAAGTTATCCTTGGTAACTAGTGGACTAAGGAATTTTCTCGATTATGGAGGTGGTAAAAGAGTTCGTCGTAAAGGTTACGTCGATGCAAGCTTAACACCTATCCGGATAGCTCTAAGAAGAGATACCGGATACATATTATGGGGCAACAATTTAGAATAGCTCCAAGTAGAACAGTTATTTGGAATAGCTCCAAATAGAGCGTGGTAGCTACATCTAGGAGATGACATAGAGATTTGTAAAGCACACACGGATCTGAAAGGTTCGGACCCATTGACTAAAACCTCTCTCACAAGCAACATGATCAAACCTAAAACTCTTGGGTATTAGTCACATGGCGATGTGACCTGTGAGTGTTAATCACATGGCGATGTGAACTAGATTATTGACTCTAGTGCAAGTGGGAGACTGTTGGAAATATGCCCTAGAGGCAATAATAAAAGTGTTATTATTATATTTCCTTGTTCATGATAATTGTCTTTTATTCATGCTATAACTGTATTATCCGGAAATCGTAATACACGTGTGAATACATAGACCACAATATGTCCCTAGTGAGCCTCTAGTTGACTAGCTCGTTGTGATCAACAGAT
>NW_025274632.1:0-1320 GCF_018294505.1 Triticum aestivum
TGAAGCAGTGCCTCCCCTGTTGTTTTACCAGGCAAGCAAACCCCCTTGTTCATTTCGATAAAACCCTACTCTCTCGCTCCTGCTCTCAATTATTGCATTAGGACAACAACGATTCATCTGCTACGTTGTGCTGCGGTAGTTGAACCCATTCCTCTGCATGACCTGTCATTGCCACAGTAAATAGTTGAAACCCACTAGCATGTGTAGGAGTTGATTGAAGCCACTGATGTGTTCCTACCATGCTATGCCTGCTATTGCTTAGAGTTGTGTCAGGTCTGGTTCATTGGGAATGAATTGGAGTGTTACGATATGTTCTGATGCTGAGAGTTAAGTGTGTGAACACGATTTGGTAAAGGTAGCGGTGAGAGGCCATGTAGGAGTACATGGTGGGTTGTCTCACTGGAACCGTCCTTAAGCACTGAGTTCTATGTATGTTGTCCAATGACTCGATACTACCACACATTGGGCTCCGGGCGCTCCAAGCCCTCTCGACTTATTAATCAACTTGATCTCTGTCCAGGAGTCGCAACTAGTTTCTGGCGTTTGTAGGTAGTGTTAGTAGTCTACCAAGTGGCACCCGGCCAGGTGGGCTTGGGACAGACTAGGCACTAGTGGCACGGTGTACCAAGCGTAGATCCATCCGGCGAGGTGGGCTTGGGAACCCTGCACACATCGTTTGGGGCCGTGAGTGAAACCCCGGCCGGATCTCCTTGCGGATGGAACCCGAATAGGCGATAAACCTGGACTAGAGTCTTGTGTGGTTAGTCAGGTCATGGCCGACACCCTCGCCAGGCTTCCGCTTGAAGGTTGCCGAGATACATGATGTGTACATGGCGGTAACTGGCGAGAGTGTGTGTGAAGAGGTACACCCCTGCAGGGTTAACATGATCTATTCGAATAGCCGGGTCCGCGGTTATGGACTTCTTGGATGCTTACATGGTACATAGACAACTTGAAGTGGATACTATAAAATGCTCAAGACAAGTGTGAGTGCTATGGATGGCCTTCTCGTAGGGAGACGGGGATGAGTCCATAGTAGTGTATTGTGTGGTGATTAGTGGACTCGTGTACGTTGTTTCACCTCCAGAGTTTCTGGTAGTCGTAGAACAGGATAGCCACAGAGTCAAAGCTGGCTTGCTGCAACTAAACCCCACATTACCCTCTTGATACAAATGCATGTATGATAGGATCTGATGTAAGTCTTGCTGAGTACCTTTGTACTCATGTTGCCTTATTTATGTTTTTGCAGCAGAGACTTCGGTCTTACTAGGGTTCTCATGGACTTCGACTAGTAGCTAGCACCGCAGCTACGATCTGGAT
>NW_025274633.1:0-1320 GCF_018294505.1 Triticum aestivum
TCATGGATATTCACTCACCCAATCCACGTCTACTAGCATAGCATAGCATAATAAGCAAACGTAGAAGTAACTCCCAAGGTTTCATAAGTAACAGGTAATAGGTACTACCTCAATTCTACTTCCCAATCCCACAATTTAATTTAGATCCTAAACAATGCAAGTGTTTGAGGGTTTGATCTAATGCAATAAACTGGGTAGTAGGAAAGATATGATCAAGTGTTACTTGCCTTGCTGATGATCCGCGTGACCTAGAGATTCGAAGTAACAAGCGGCGCACTCCGGGTGATCTAACGCAGACAAACAACAAGCATACAATAAGTACTCATCTAATGCACAGGGAAATCTCGAATAAAAGATCTAACCAGAGAGTTCAACTTAAGAACCCTGGTTGCAAAAGAATCGAATCAAATAAGGCATCGAAAGTCGGAACTCGAGAGAGAACGACTCGGTTTAGAAATCTGAAATTAGGTCAAAATTTCACAGTAGCAAAACTCTGTGAAAGTTGGTTAGTCGGAACGGCGGTTTCGTTACGAAACTCCAGGCGTTTGAATCACCTGATTCCGATAAACGAGCAAGAAATAAAACAGATTTGAAAATTGGATCGGAAATCGAATCAAAAAAAATAACGGATTAAATCCGATTAAAAAAAACGACGAACGGTTTAAATAACGGACGTTCGTTAACAGAACCAATCCAACGAACACGTTCATTGAAACGAACGGTTCGGTGAACGTTTGTTAAATAAGAAAACCAAAAAAATAAAACCAATCTAGTTTTTTTTTTAAAAAGAACAAAACGAATTAAAAAAAATACCAAATGAACTCTGATTTAAATAAAACAAATTTTCCCCGACTCCTAAAAATGAGTCGAACAAAATGAACTTTAAAAACGGCAAACATGCATAAATTTTTAAAATGCTCATTTTTGCCTAAGCAAAATAAATCTTCCAAAACCAAATCTTGATTTATTTATAATATCTTCATTTTTCCTAAATATTGGGAAAGTCATATTATTCCCTCTCTTAAAATTTTTATAGGAAAAACTTTATGAAGATAATTAAATAAATCCAAATGATCCTATTTTCAAAATTTGAGAAATCCCAAATATGAAAATAATGAAACTTCCAACTCTCTCCGAGGGTCCTTGAGTTGCGTGAAATTTTCTAGGATCGGAAAATGCGAGAAAAATATGATATGCATGATGACCTAATGTATAACATTCCAAATTGAAAATTTGGGATGTTACAAACCTACCCCCTTAAGATGAATCTCGCCCTCGAGATTCGGGTTGGCTAGAAAATAGGTGAGGGTGGTCCTTGAG
>NW_025274634.1:0-1320 GCF_018294505.1 Triticum aestivum
GCCAGAGGCGGGCGCGCGAGGCACGGCCCCGGGCGACGAGCGCAAGAGCAGGGGAGGTGGGCGCGGGTGATCCCCCGGTTGGCCCCGGGCACCGGTCAGGGCGGAGGAGAGCGCCGGCCAAGGCGGACAGGGGGGCGGGAAGGGGGAAGAGGGGAGCGTGCATGCGCGGCGAGCACGCATCGGGCATGAACGGGGCGGTGATCGCAGGCGGGACGGAGTGCGGGACAGAGAGGAGGGGAGGTGCTCACAAGGGGGAGTAGGGAACGGGCAGCGGGCTCGGGGAAGTTTGGGGAGGCCGACGGGGACGAGCGACGGAGTGGAGGAAGGACGGCTTGGTGGCGGCGTCCTGGCGTGGGGCGGCGAGCTCCGGGCGGCGGCGCGGTCCTGGCGGCGACGGACGGCGATGGGGCGCAGCGTCGGGGTCCTCCTCCTCTCGATCCCGATCCAATCGGGGGAGAGAGGGGAGGGGTCGAGATATTTTCGAGGAGGGTGTGGGTGTCGGTGGATGGACCGGGTGAGGAGTGGGGGGTTAAGGAGCGCGGGATGGGCCGGCCGGCTGGGCCTGGGGGGTTTGGCCCAGTTGGGCCACGGCCCAGGGGGGTTTCCTTTTTTTGTTTTTTTTGTTTTGCTTTTTCCCTTTTGTATTTTCATAATTTTCTTTTCTGTTTCTTTTAATAATTTATTTATTTTAGTTTTTGTAAAATTTAATTTCAACACCTAAATTAGTATTTAGGAATACAACGCTGCCACATTAATTTGGACAGCTAAATACAATATTTTAATATTTTATAATTGAAAAAGGTATTAAATTAAATGTTTTGTTGCTGCTTTAATTACCTTAGTGCATCTAAACACTTTGCAAAAATGTGGTTTCTGTATCAATATTATTTATGATTTATTTTCTACAACTTGAACATTTTAGTTTTAAAGTTTGAAAACTTTTGTTGTTTGCCTATATTTTAAATTTGAATTTGAATCGTTTTGAACTAATGCGAGTTTATCAACAGTAACCGAGGTGACGTGGCATCATTAGTAAAGGTTTACTGTAGCTTAATTATCCGGGCGTCGCACCTCCTTCTTATTCTTCTTCCTTGACCTTCTCCCTAGATGGGAGAAGGGTTTCCCCTCTGGTCCTTGGCTCCCATGGCGTGGGAGGGGCGAGAGCCCCTTCGAGATTGGATCTATCTCTCCGTTTCTGCGTTCTCGAATTCTGCCCTCGCACCGTTTCTTTTATATCTGGAGATCCGTAACTCCGATTGGATTGAAACCTTCGCGCAGATCTTTTTCCAAAAACTAGCTATCTTTCAGCCAAAGAAGGGC
>NW_025274635.1:0-1320 GCF_018294505.1 Triticum aestivum
CGCGCGCCGCTCCGTCGCTGACGTCTGAAGTGCTTCGGCTGATACCACGACGTCGGGATACCCATAACTACTCCCACGTAGATGGTTAGTGCGTATAGGCTCGTAGCCAGACTCAGATCAAATACCAAGATCTCGTTAAGCGTGTTAAGTATCCGCGAACGCCGAACAGGGCCAGGCCCACCTGTCTCCTAGGTGGTCTCAACCTGCCCTGTCGCTCCGCCACAAAGTAACAGTCGAGGGCCGTCGGGAACCCAGGCCCACCTCTACCGGGATGGAGCCACCTGTCCTTTCAGCCCCCTCGTCAGAATCACTTGCGGGTACTCAATGAGCTGACCCGACTTTAGTCACCATCAGTATAGTATGTATGTATGTATAGTATATACCCGTGATCACCTCCCAAGTGATCACGGCCCGATAGTATAGCAAGGCAGACTGACAAGAATGTAGGGCCAATGATGGAACACTAGCATCCTATACTAAGCATTTAGGATTGCGGGTAAGGTATCAATGACTGTAGCAGCAATGACAGGCTATGCATCAGAATAGGATTAACGGAAAGCAGTAACATGCTACGCTACTCTAATGCAAGCAGTATAGAGAAGAGTAGGCGATATCTGGTGATCAAGGGGGGGGCTTGCCTGGTTGCTCCGGCAAGAGAGAGGAGTCGTCAACTCCGTAGTCGAACTGGTCAGCAGCAGCGTCGGTCTCGTAGTCTACCGAAGAGAAGAGGGGGAAGAAACAATAAATACAGTGCAAACATAAGCAAGACAACACAAGACACGATAAAGAGCGAAGCTAGTTGTGTCCTAACGCAGTATGAGGTGATGCCGGCGAAGGGGGAAAACATCCGGGAAATATTCCCGGTGTTTCGCGTTTTCGGACAGATGAACCGGAGGGGAAAAGTTGCGAGTTCGATAGGTTAGGGGTGTGTGGCGGACGAACAGACTGCGTATCCGAAATCGTCTCGTCGTTCTGAGCAACTTTCGTGTTGAAAATATTTTAATCCGAGTTACGGATTAAAAGATATGATTTTCTAAAGATTATATTAATTTCTGGAATTTAATTAATTATTTATTTAATTTGAAAATGAATTTATGACGTCAGCATGATGTCATGCTGACGTCAGCAGTCAACAGGGTTGACTTGGTCAACCCTGACATGTGGGTCCCGTTCGTCATACCCTGTTAACTAATTATCTTAGTTAAGTTTAATTAATAGTAGTTAATTAGGTTAATTAGTCATTAGGTTTAATTTATCAGGATTAATTAAATTAATTATTTACTTAATTAATTAATCATTTTTATTTATTATAATATATAT
>NW_025274636.1:0-1319 GCF_018294505.1 Triticum aestivum
TTGTTGTTGTTGTTGGAGAGGTGCGTTAGGTGCAGCGGGTGGTGGTGGTGGAAGACGCGCGAGCAATTCATTAAACTTGTTATCGAGCTTTGTTTCGAACGTCTTCTCAAGGCCAGTGATCTTCTCCATGGCCTCTTCAAAATTGTTCAGCACATCTTGCACCTGTTCAGTCATCATTTGCTGAAACTTATCATGAAGCTCCTTGTTCGATAAATTCTCCCAGTCAATCTCGTCGGCTTGTGATCCTGGCATGGTTAGCAGCAATAGAAACACACAAGAATATGATCCTACAGACTACGAACAAGTGGTGGTGGTGGGTGTCACAAATCTGTCAAGCAAAACTCAAATTCTTACCAGTTCTTACCCAGCAACATGCGGTGATCGGCAACCGTTGTAGTCAAAACTCTCAAAGCTTGGATAGAGCGATTACCAGGGAGAGTCAAACGCACGACGTAGATGTATGTGGAGCTGGGAAGGCTTATAATATGGTAGCAAAAAGGGTCAGCAATAATCAATTCAGAGATGCAAAGTTGAATAAACGCTCAACGACGGTGCTGTGCTGGTCCTAGGCTAGACTGTGCTAGAGACGCGAGCCTAGAACACCAACAAAATCACGGCGCGGCACGTAAACAAGGGAAAAGCACACTCTGGAATTTTTTTTCGCTCTTTTTTTTGCTGCTTTTTTTTGCGAAAAATCACTATAATGGCGAGTGTCTCAAAACTCTTCCTAGCTCAAACTGACAGGATGGGCACGAAATTTTTTCGACCAATTTTTTTTTTTGACTGCCCGGACCCAAAAACTGGAAACGGGTCAAAAAAAATTCCTATAATGGCACCTCTCTCAAAACACTCAGAAACACCTAAAAATAGGATAGCCAGAATTTTTTCGAAAAATGCGTTTTCGAAAAATTTTGGGCTTAAACGGAGCGTGGTTTCCCGACTCTTTTTTTTCTTTCCGAAACCTACTCTGGCAAGGAAACACGAATCGGAATCTAGATGGATCTCGAAAACAAACCTAATATGACAAGAAGTCGGATTGGTGGTGGATATATGGTGGTAGATAGCAGCGGTGGTGGTATATGACAGCTGTGGTGGTATATGGATACGGATTCGAAGCGGTGGTGGTAGATGGCAGGGGTGATGATGATGGTGCGGCGGCGGCGTGACAACTTATGACCAGAACTCGAAACTCTAAAAGACTAGACTCTAAGACCAGCAACTAGACACGACGATGCAACCGCAAATTCAACAAAGCAAAACCCTAAAAAGATTATCCAAAGGCTCAGATTGGTTCGGATATGATGAACTAACCCTAAAAA
>NW_025274637.1:0-1319 GCF_018294505.1 Triticum aestivum
CCGAAAGTTGTTCGGAGTCCCGGATGAGATCCCGGACGTCACGAGAGGTTCCGGAATGGTCCGGAGGTAAAGATTTATATATGGGAAGTCTTATTTTGGTCGCCGGAAAAGTTTCGCGCTTTATCGGTATTGTACCGGGAGTGCCGAAAGGGGTCCGGGGGTCCACCAAGGGGGTCCACCAGCCCCGGGGGGCCACATGGGCTGTAAGGGGTGCGCCTTGGCCTATATGGGCCAAGGGCACCAGCCCCAAGAGGCCCATGCGCAAGAGATAAGAAAAAAAGGGAGAGTCCTAAAGGGGGAAGGCACCTCCGAGGTGCCTTGGGGGGGAAGGACTCCCCCCTGGCCGCACCCTTCCTTGGAGGAAGGGGCAAGGCTGCGCCCCCCCTCTCCCTTGGCCCTATATATAGTGGGGGGAAGGGAGGGCAGCAACATCTAAGCCTTGGGCGCCTCCCTCCTCCCCTTCAACACCTCTCTCTCTCGCAGAAGCTTGGCGAAGCCCTGCCGGAGACCCGCTACATCCACCACCACGCCGTCGTGCTGTTGGATCTCCATCAACCTCTCCTCCCCCCTTGCTGGATCAAGAAGGAGGAGACGTTGCTGCACCGTACGTGTGTTGAATGCGGAGGTGCCGTCCGTTCGGCACTCGGTCATCGGTGATTTGGATCACGGCGAGTACGACTCCGTCATCCACGTTCATTGGAACGCTTCCGCTCGCGATCTACAAGGGTATGTAGATGCACTCCTTTCCCCTCGTTGCTAGTAGACTCCATAGATGCATCTTGGTGAGCGTAGGAAAATTTTAAATTATGCTACGATTCCCAACAGTGGCATCATGAGCCAGGTCTATGAGTAGTTACTATGCACGAGTAGAACACAAAGCAGTTGTGGGCGTTGAGTTTGCCAATTCTTCTTGCCGCTACTAGTCTTTTCTTGTTTCGGCGGCATTGTAGGATGAAGCGGCCCGGACCGACCTTACACGTACTCTTACGTGAGACAGGTTCCACCGACTGACATGCACTAGATGCATAAGGTGGCTAGCGGGTGTCTGTCTCTCCTACTTTAGTCGGAACGGATTCGATGAAAAGGGTCCTTATGAAGGGTAAATAGAAATTGGCAAATCACGTTGTGGTCATACGTAGGTAAGAAACGTTCTTGCTAGAAACCTACAAACCACGTAAAAACTTGCAACAACAATTAGAGGACGTCTAACTTGTTTTTGCAGCAAGTGCTATGTGATGTGATATGGCCAGAAGATGTGATGAATGATATATGTGATGTATGAGATTGATCATATTCTTGTAATAGGAATCACGACTTGC
>NW_025274638.1:0-1319 GCF_018294505.1 Triticum aestivum
TTTATCGAGTCCATGATGTCTTCCACGTCTCTCAACTCAGGCGTTGCTTCTCGGATCCCATCCGCGGAGTGGACCATGAAACGCTTGATCTCCAAGATAACCTCACATACCGAGAGTACCCTATTCGCATTCTTGATCAAGCAGAGCGTGTCACCCGACGTCAGAACATCAAGTTTCTCAAGGTTCAGTGGTCTCATCATTCTGAGAGAGAAGCTACTTGGGAGCGAGAAGATCGTCTTCGACTGGAGTACCCCACCTTCTTTCCATCGACCCCTGAATCTCGGGACGAGATTCTTTCAAGTGGGGGCGAGTTGTCACGTCCCTAGTTCTGGTATGACCTAGACTAGCTAGTCATGTGTGCATCATGTCTAAATTTCATTTAAATTTGAAATGGGGATCTGTGAAACCCTCAGAATCATTTCTGGAAATGTCCCAGATAAAAATTGCTCCAAAAGGGTCCAAGAAAATGTTCATGTTGCTCTCTGAAAATATTGGACAGAGATAAAAACCAAACCAATATTTTTAGGAGATCATAAATATTTATGTTGGGCATTTGGAATTAATGCAGTAATTATTTGCTTTGGATATATATTGTTATATATATATAATATTGTCCAAAAATTATGCCATTTGTTGAGGAGTTCTGGAATAATACCACTAGCCCTTATAAAAATTGGCATAAGTAAATAAAATGGTTTAGTATTTTTATTAAACCAAACAAATGTCAGAAAATTAGAAAAGAAAAAGAAATAGGAAAAGGGAGCTTACCTGCGGCCTGGCCCGGCCCAGCAGGCCAGCCCAGCTGACTGGCCAGCGCCAGTCGTCCCCCTCCTCGCGCCAGAGGGACAGGGCGCGTGGTCGCCGCACGCCGCGCGCATGCGCGCCACGGCAGCTGCCTGCCTGCCCTCCCCTCCCTCGACGCCTCGGTCGCCTGGACGACGCCACGACCCCTCCAGGCCTCACTCCCTCTCTCCTGCGCCTCTCTCCCGCTCTCTCCCGCGACGCCCGAACGCGCCGGTCGCCGCCGTTCGCTGCCCCGCGCTCCCCGCCATCCCCTCGCACCTCCGTCGTGTCCCAGAGCTCCGCCTCCTCGCGCTGAACCCCTCCGCTGAGCCACGCAAGCCGGAACGCCCTGGAGCGCCTCCATCGCCGTCGTCCTCAACTCCGGCCGCCGGAGATCGTCTTCGCGGCCCCACCGTCTCCAGTGCGTCCCGAGCTCTCCGACGACGCCGTCGAGTCCACCGTGAGCTCCTGCCCCGTTCCCCTCTCTCCGTTTCTCCGTTCCCGCGCTGTAGCCCCGACCCTCACCATGGCCGTAG
>NW_025274639.1:0-1319 GCF_018294505.1 Triticum aestivum
CGAGCCTCAACACTCATTGGACCACACACATCGGTATGTATGATTTCCAATAAGTTGGTTGCTCGCTCCATTGTTCCGGAGAACGGAGTCTTGGTCATCTTACCCATGAGGCATGGTTCGCACGTGTCAAATGATTCGTAATCAAGAGACTCCAAAAGTCCATCTGCATGGAGCTTCTTCATGCGCTTGACACCAATGTGACCAAGGCGGCAGTGCCACAAGTATGTGGGACTATCGTTATCAACTTTACATCTTTTGGTATTCACACTATGAACATGTGTAACATCACGTTCGAGATTCATCAAAAATAAACCATTGACCAGCGGGGCATGACCATAAAACATATCTCTCAAATAAATAGAACAACCATTATTCTCAGATTTAAATGAGTAGCCATCTCGAATTAAACGAGATCCAGATACAATGTTCATGCTCAAAGCTGGCACTAAATAACAATTATTGAGGTTTAAAACTAATCTCGTAGGGAGATGCAGAGGTAGCGTGCCGACGGCGATCACATTGACCTTGGAACCATTCCCGACGCGCATCGTCACCTCGTCCTTCGCCAGTCTCCGTTTATTCCGTAGTTCCTGTTTTGAGTTACAAATATGAGCAACCGCACCGGTATCAAATACCCAGGAGCTACTACGAGTACTGGTAAGGTACACATCAATTACTAGTATATCACATATACCTTGGGTGTTGCCGGCCTTCTTCTTGTCCGCTAAGTATTTGGGGCAGTTCCGCTTCCAGTGACCACTTCCCTTGCAATAAAAGCACTCAGTCTCGGGCTTGGGTCCATTCTTTGACTTCTTCCCGGTAACTGGCTTACCGGGCGCGGCAACTCCCTTGCCGTCCTTCTTGAAGTTCTTCTTACCCTTGCCCTTCTTGAACTTAGTGGTTTTATTCACCATCAACACTTGATGTTCTTTTCTGATCTCTACCTTAGCTGATTTCAGCATTGAATATACCTCGGGAATGGTCTTTTCCATCCCCTGCATATTGTAGTTCATCACAAAGCTCTTGTAGCTTGGTGGAAGCGACTGGAGGATTCTGTCAATGACCGCGTCATCCGGGAGATTAACTCCCAGCTGAGACAAGCGGTTGTGCAACCCAGACATTCTGAGTATGTGCTCACTAACAGAACTGTTCTCCTCCATTTTACAGCTGAAGAACTTGTCGGAGACATCATATCTCTCGACCCGGGCATGAGCTTGAAAAACCAGTTTCAGCTCCTCGAACATCTCATATGCTCCATGTTTCTCAAAACGCTTTTGGAGACCCGGTTCTAAGCTGTAAAGCATGCCGCACTGAACGAG
>NW_025274640.1:0-1319 GCF_018294505.1 Triticum aestivum
TGAGACGAAGACTTGTTCTGAAAGCCTGGGTTGGGTGGGTGGGAGAAACCACTGCCACCTTTACTCTTCTGCTGAAACGGCTGACGGAACGGAGGAGGAGGAAGCCAATACTTCTGCTGCTTGGCCACTTGAGTAGAGGAAGACGGAGTAACATCTCTGGCACGCTTCCTGGAAGCATCACACCTCATCTGAGCAGCCTCTTGCTTCAGTGCCATGTTGTAGAACTCATCGTATCTCAACGGCTCAAAGAGGACAAGAGCGAGCTGAATTTCCTCACGAAGACCACCCCTGAACTGATAGATCATGCTCTTCTCATCAGGAACATCCTGCTTGGCAAAACGGGCGAGCTTCTGGAACAACTTGTTGTAGTCATAGACAGACAAAGAGCCTTGCTTCAGATTGCGGAATTCCTGATGCTTACTCTCAACCACACTTTGAGGGATGTGATGAGCGCGGAAATCTTGACGGAAATCGTCCCAAGTGATCAGACGTCCACCTCTGGAATCCTTGTACTGCTGGAACCACTCTGCAGCCTGATCTTTGAGCTGGAAAGAAGCAAACTTGACGAAATCTTCAGGCCTGACATTGCTGCATTCAAAATGCTTGCCCAGATCCACTAGCCAATCGTCAGCATCGGTAGCCTCAACACAACCGCTGAACGTCTTTGGGCCATTAGCAAGGAACTGGTTCAGTGTAGCAAAGTGGTGCTGATTATGGCCTTGATTCCCTTGACTGCCTTGATTGCGCTCTTGGAGAATTTGCATGATCAACTGTGTGTTTGCATTAGTAGCGGCCATCACAGCTTGCCATGCTTCCGGAGGAGGCGGAGGTGGAGGCGGATCGGGATTCGGAGTCGTGCGCGTTGGAGGAGCCATCCTGAAGAGGTTGACCACCATTAGCACATTGATAGACAACAATATAGAAGCTGAATCCAACGGAATGAAAATTGCAACAAATAGTCTTCACATCCGAACAAAATGAACGAATGCATTCCTCTTCAAATGGTCACATATCCATAAATTGAGAAGCCACGTAGAATTAAGGTAGAGAAATAAATCAACAAGGTACGGATCAAGAACGAATAATCGGTAAGAAATCCCAATCTCAAACCAATTTCCGTGGAAGAAGAACTAGAGCTACTAGAATTCCCACCTATGAAACTCCCGAACCTTTCCGGTTATGCAATCAGGTGTTGGGGATACAGGGGAAGCACAATATCTCACCCAAACTAGCAAATCCTACATCCAGCTGTATCCATCCTTCAACACATAACCAGGAAAACTTCGGAAACCATCTACCTCAACCTTCGAAAAGCATCC
>NW_025274641.1:0-1319 GCF_018294505.1 Triticum aestivum
CAAATAGAGCGTGGTAGCTGCATCTAGGAGATGACATAGAGATTTGTAAAGCACACACGGATCTGAAAGGTTCAGACCCGTTGACTAAAACCTCTCTCACAAGCAACATGATCAAACATAAAACTCATCAAGTGTTAATCACATAGTGATGTGAACTAGACTACTGACTCTAGTAAACTCTTGGGTATTAGTCACATGGCGATGTGACCTGTGAGTGTTAATCACATGGCGATGTGAACTAGATTATTGACTCTAGTGCAAGTGGGAGACTGTTGGAAATATGCCCTAGAGGCAATAATAAAAGTATTATTATTATATTTCCTTGTTCATGATAATTGTCTTTTATTCATGCTATAATTGTATTATCCGGAAATCGTAATACACGTGTGAATACATAGACCACAATATGTCCCTAGTGAGCCTCTAGTTGACTAGCTCGTTGTGATCAACGGATAGTCATGGTTTCCTGACTATGGACATTGGATGTCGTTGATAACGGGATCACATCATTAGGAGAATGATGTGATGGACAAGACCCAATCCTAAGCATAGCACAAAGATCGTGTAGTTCGTTTGCTAGAGCTTTGCCAATGTCAAGTATATCTTCCTTTGACCATGAGATCGTGTAACTCCTGGATACCGTAGGAGTGCTTTGGGTGTATCAAACGTCACAACGTAACTGGGTGACTATAAAGGTGCACTACAGGTATCTCCGAAAGTATCTATTGTTTTATGCGGATCGAGACTGGGATTTGTCACTCCGTGTAAACGGAGAGGTATCTCTGGGCCCACTCGGTAGGACATCATCATATGCGCAATGTGACCAAGGAGTTGATCACGGGATGATGTGTTATGGAACGAGTAAAGTGACTTGCCGGTAACGAGATTGAACAAGGTATCGGTATACCGACGATCGAATCTCGGGCAAGTAAAATACCGCTAGACAAAGGGAATTGTATACGGGATCGATTGAGTCCTTGACATCGTGGTTCATCCGATGAGATCATCGTGGAACATGTGGGAGCCAACATGGGTATCCAGATCCCGCTGTTGGTTATTGACCGGAGAACGTCTCGGTCATGTCTGCATGTCTCCCGAACCCGTAGGGTCTACACACTTAAGGTTCGATGACGCTAGGGTTATAAAGGAAGCTTGTATGTGGTTACTGAATGTTGTTCGGAGTCCCGGATGAGATCCCGGACGTCACGAGGAGTTCCGGAATGGTCCGGAGGTAAAGATTTATATATAGGAAGTCCTGTTTCGGCCATCGGGACAAGTTTCGGGGTCATCGGTATTGTACCGGGACCACCGGAAGGGTC
>NW_025274642.1:0-1319 GCF_018294505.1 Triticum aestivum
GCTAGCTAAGCATATTGAGTCATTTGGGAGGAAAAAATGCTAAGTATAGGTCATTTCAGAGCTAGCCTAGGTTAAATAGGTCATTTTGGAGCTAAGTAAGGTTATTATGTCATTTTGGAGCTAGCTAAGCATATGAAGTCATTTAGGACCTAAAATATGTCATTTCTTAAGCATATTATATCATTTCGGAGCTAGCTAAGCATATTAAGTCATTTTGGAGGAAAAAGTTGCTAAGTGTAGGTCATTTTAGAGCTATCCTAGGTTAAATATGTCATTTTTAAGCTAGCTAAGCATATTAAGTCATTTTGGAGGAAAAAATGCTAAGTATAGGTCATTTTAGAGCTATCCTAGGTTAAACATGTCATTTTGGAGCTAATTAAGCTTATTATGTCATTTTTGAGCTAGCTAAGCATATTGAGTCATTTTGGAGGAAAAAATGCTAAGTATAGGTCATTTTAGAGCTAGCCTAGGTTAAATAGGTCATTTTGGAGCTAAGTAAGGTTATTATGTCATTTTGGAGCTAGCGAAGCATATGAAGTCATTTAGGACCTAAAATATGTCATTTCTTAAGCATATTATATAATTTTAGAGCTAGCTAAGCATATTAAGTCATTTTGGAGGAAAGGATGCTAAGTATAGGTCATTTTAGAGCTATCCTAGGTTAAATATGTCATTTTTAAGCTAGGTAAGCATATTAAGTCATTTTGGAGGAAAAATGCTAAGTATAGGTCATTTTAGAGCTATCCTAGGTTAAATATGTTATTTTGCAGCTAATTAAGCTTATTATGTCATTTTGAGATAGTTAAGCATATTGAGTCATTTTGGAGGAAAAAATGCTAGCTATGGGTCATTTTAGAGCTAGCCTAGGTTAAATAGGTCATTTTGGAGTTAAGTATGGTTATTATGTCATTTTGGAGCTAGCTAAGCATATGAAGTCATTTAGGACCTAAAAGATGTCATTTCTTAAGCATATTATATCATTTTAGAGCTAGCTAAGCATATTAAGTCATTTTGGAGCAAAAAATGCTAAGTGTAGGTCATTTTAGAGCTATCCTAGGTTAAATATGTCATTTTTAAGCAAGCTAAGCATATTAAGTCATTTTGCAGGAAAAATGCTAAGTATAGGTCATTTTAGAGCTATCCTAGGTTAAACATGTCATTTTGGAGCTAATTAAGCTTATTATGTCATTTTTGAGCTAGCTAAGCATATTGAGTCATTTTGGAGGAAAAAATGCTAACTATGGGTCATTTTAGAGCTAGCCTAGGTTAAATAGGTCATTTTGGAACTAAGTGTGGTTATTGTGTCATTTTGGAGCTAG
>NW_025274643.1:0-1319 GCF_018294505.1 Triticum aestivum
TGCATACATGCAGGACTATGACTTTGCATATCTATGTGGCATCACAAAATGATTTCATTATCCATAATGCTAGAAATTTTGCCAAGAGCCAACGTAATAAAGACGTGTTAGGCGAGCAAACCTGGAGCTCGAGTCCATCAGCAAGGCGGCCCTGTTTAAGATTCAGGCTAGTAAAAATCCCAAGCTTGTTTTTATAACCTGCTGCCTCTTCCTTCGTTGTTGAATCAACCGATTCATGGCCTGGTTCTACTGTCTAAGCTGTTGGTCCGTGCTCCCAGTGGTTGTTACTTCCTTCAATAATCGGGTGGACAACTAGGAGTATATGATGGCTCCGGTGGCTATCAATTTCCGCCAGATCCATCCCTTCCCTCATGTTTCCCGAGCTGATCAGCCGTGTCTGATGGCTCCACATCTGCTGCTCCCCTGCCTCCATCGATGGCTCTACTTTGATCCAAATCAGAGGAGGATGACACCATGAGGTTGGAGATTGAGGGGGCTGATTGGGGACGGATGGAAAGGGGATGGAGAACAGGGCGGCGGGTGGCCGGAGAGGACGACCGGCCATGCGTGGAGGGGGCGGCGGCGGTGCCCAGTCGCGGAGCCAGGGGGACCAGCAAGGGCCCTGCCCCCCTCCTAATATCACTGATTTAGGTGTAGCACTGATGTAAACACTGATTTTTTCTACTAAAATGGAGTATTTTGATGGAATGGCCCTCCCCAACTAGACTTAAGAATGCTCGGCCCTCCTCATCCAGATTTCTAGCTCCACCACTGGCGGTGCCCTACCCGTGCGCATCGAGAGCCCGTGCTCGTGTGTTTTGTTTTTCAAATCTGCTCGACCGTGCGATTTTATGACTGCGGGTTGATTACTCACAACTACAGGGGGATTTCTACAAAACCAAAACGTTTTCTGGCATCCACTTAAAAAGGAATCGTGGGTTCAATTACCAAAAAACAGAAGTATTTTTTTGTAAAACAGCCGCGATGGTGAGCGAGTAGAAACGATAGGCGCTTTTTTATTATAGGGAAAGATATTAAGTAGCATGCACAAAACGGAGTGCTCTTATCCTGGTTGACTCCAATGACTTGGTAGAATCATCAAGCAGTGCGTAGTGGTAGTTGCTTCTCCCAAGGATGCCATCTTGGCTAGGGACATGAATTTCATCGTCCATTGCCGATCTGGCTAGATCGTGCACAAGATTATGCATGGTGAATAATGTAACTTCGTCAAAATGCACTCTAGCAGTCCACTAGGGGATACGAAAAAATAATACATGATGCTAATGATTCAGTACTAGCTCCTAGTAAACATGGTATAC
>NW_025274644.1:0-1319 GCF_018294505.1 Triticum aestivum
AAATCAACTTTGGAGAATATTGTAGAGCCACTCAATTCATCAAGCATATCATCTAGCCTAGGAATAGGATGACGATAACGAATAGTAATATTATTTATGCCTCTACAATCAACGCACATACGCGACGTACCATCCTTTTTCGGCACTAAAATGATAGGAACAGCACAAGGACTAAGGGATTCGCGTATATAACCTTTGTCGAGCAGTTCTTGTACTTGACACATAATCTCCTTCGTCTCCTCTGGATTGGTACGGTATGGTGCACGGTTGGGTAGCGAAGCACCGGGAATTAAGTCAATTTGATGCTCAATCCCTCGAATAGGTGGTAATCCCGGTGGCACGTCTTGTGGAAATACATCAGCGAACTCCTGCAAAATGTTAGTGACAGCAGGGGCAAAGAGGGAGGCACGTCCTCGAATGAAAATAATGCCTCTTTGCACACAAAAGCATAGCAAACAGATTTGCTGAAATCTAGCTCATCAATATCAGATTTGGTGGCAAGTAAACATGCACTTTTCAATTTAATTTCAGAAACAACAGTAGATGGTTTATTATTAGACTTCATTTGGTGCTCAAATTCTTTTGCCACAATCTGATTTTCACTCTTATTTGTCTCCTGTTTTGCTTTATTAGCTCTATTAATATCATCTTTCAAAATGGAATCAGGAGTCAAAGGAAGCAAAGTAATATTTTTATCGTTATGAACAAGAGTATACTGATTGTTTCTACCATGGTGTACATAATTTTTATCAAATTGCCATGGTCTACCAAGTAATAAGGAACATGCTTGCATAGGTACCACATCACAATCAACATAATCAGTATATGTAGATATACTAAAATGCACACGAACAGTACGTGTTACCTTAACCTTGCCGCTGTTGTTGAACCATTGGATGTAGTAAGGATGTGGATGTGGTCTTGTGGTGAGAGAAAGCTTCTCGACCATCTCCATGCTAGCCAAGTTGTTGCAGCTCCCTCCGTCTATGATGACGCGCACAGAACGTTCCTTCACAACTCCCTTGGTATGGAACAAATTGTGCCTCTGATTTTGCTCAGCTTGTGTGATCTGCACACTCAAAACACGTTGAGCAACTAAACATTCATACCTGTCAGCGTCTTCAGGAGCCATGTATTGCGTCTCATTATCAGAATCATCTCCACCATGTTCTTCACGTGTAATAAGAGCCAAAGTCTCCTCATCATAGTCACTAGCGGACTCATATCCACCATCCGCGGTAGCAATCATCACACGCGGAGATTTGCATTCTCTCGCATAATGACCTCCTCCCTTACAACGACGACAAATAATATCACTT
>NW_025274645.1:0-1319 GCF_018294505.1 Triticum aestivum
TTGGCATGCTCTTTGTTCCTGAACAGACGTTTCAACCGTGGTATTATAGGAGCATACCACATCACCTTGGCGGGAACCCTCTTCCTGGGTTTCTGGCCCTCAACATCGTCACCAGGGTCATCGCCTCTGATCTTATAACGCAATGCAGTGCATACCGGGCATTCATTCAAATTCTCGTATTCACCGCGGTAGAGGATGCAGTCGTTGATGCATGCATGTATCTTCAGAACCTCTAAACCTAGAGGGCAGACAACCTTCTTTGCTTCGTACGTACTGGCGGGCAACTCGTTATCCTTTGGAAACATATTCTTCAACATTTTCAGCAAGTTTTCAAATGCCGAGTCAGCTACACCTGCCTCTGCCTTCCATTTCAGCAAATCCAGTGTGCAGCCCAGCTTTTTCAGACCATCATCGCATCTGGGGTACAGCGCCTTTCTGTGATCCTCTAACATGCGATCCAAATTCTCCCTCTCCTTTTCAGTTTCGCAGCGTCTCCGTGCATCAGCAATGGTCCGACCAAGATCATCAACGGGATCATCATGTGCCTCTTCTTGACCTTCCCCTTCACCTTCAGCATCCTCCATGAAAGTATCACCGAAATGAGCAAGATAGCTTTCATCGATGAAATCATCCCCTTCTTCATCTTCTTCCATTATAACCCCTCTTTCTCCATGCTTGGTCCAACAATTATAGCTTGGCATGAAACCGTGCCGAAGCAGATGCATGTGAACATCTCTTGAGGAAGAGTAACCCTTCTGATTCTTACAGATAACACATGGACAGATAACAAAACTCCCCTGCTTGTTCGCATTAGCCACTACGAGGAAATCTTTCAAACCCGTAGTGAACTCGCCGGAGAGTCGGTTACCGTACATCCATTGCCGATTCATCTGCATTATTATAATATAAAATATATAATTAACCATCATGCATTTGTTAAACTAACTAGCTACAAACAATATAAATTAAACAATGAACTGCACACATGCATATTTTATCAATGACACACATGCATGAAAGGTTCAAGTTGCTAACCGCGATCGAGGAGGAAAAAATAAATGAGGAACCTCAAGTGTGGCTCCAACACTTCATATCATGTTTGTTTCACCCTCTTAGGGCATTTCATCAAACACCTTGTGTGCATAAGAGGAACCAAAAGCAAACCTACACCCCCTTGTGAAGCTTGTGAAGAGAAGTGGCACCAAATGGCTAAGTGAGCGTGCTGAACTGGTATATATAGGGGAGGAGCTTTAGTCGCGGTTGGCCTGGCCAACTGCGACTAAAGGCCTTTGCGCACCTTTAGTCGCGGTTGGCCTGGC
>NW_025274646.1:0-1319 GCF_018294505.1 Triticum aestivum
TTTTTTCCCGTGTCCACGTACAGCCCGTTCACGGGTCCGTGTATGTGTGTGCCTCGTACGTGGTTTTGCCCAGGTTTCCATGTGCGCACGTCACGTTCCGTCCACGACGGGGGTCGGCCCCTTTTTCCCCGTGTCCACGTACAGCCCGTTCACGGGTCCGTGTACGTGTGTGTGCCTCGTACGTGGTTTTGCCCAGTTTTCCATGGCGCGCGTCCGGTTCCGTCCACGACGGGCGTCGGCCACTTTTTTCCCGTGTCCACGTACAGCCCGTTCACGGGTCCGTGTAACGGTCCGTGTACGTGCGTGTGCGTCGTACGTGGTTTTGCCCAGTTTTCCATGACGCGCGTCCGGTTCCGTCCACGACGGGCGTCGGCCACTTTTTTCCCGTGTCCACGTACCGCCCGTTCACGGGTCCGTGTACGTCTGTGTGCCTCGTACGTGTTTTTGCCCAGTTTTCCATGGCGCGCGTCCGGTTCCGTCCACGACGGGCGTCGGCCATTTTTTCCTCGTGTCCACGTACAGCCCGTTCACGGGTCCGTGTACGTGTGTGTGCCTCGTACGTGGTTTTGCCAAGTTTTCCATGGCGCGCATCCACTTCCGTCCACGACGGGCGTCGGCCACTTTTTTCCTGTGTCCCCGTATAGCCCGTTCACGGGTCCGTGTACGAGTCTCTGTACGTGGTTTTGCCTAATTTTCCATGGTGCGCGTCCAGTTCCGTCCACCACTCTTGCCCGTGTCTCCTTTAACACTTTCTTTGTGATGACATCACATGTATGAATCAGCCAAGTATCTTGGTCACTTGCACAAATAGTTTTGAGTGTGCTCGCGACTGGCCTTATCGAGTGATTGCGTATGTCATACAAGGGACATTACCATTTGTCTTGACCATGACTTACCCGTGTAGCCTGGGATGAAGGCATCCGCATGAATCGGTCAAGTATCTTGGTCACTTGGCACATATAGTTTTCAGTGTGCTCGCCATAAGGGACTTCACCATATGTCTTGACCATGACTTAGCCGTGTAGCCTGTGATGACGGCATCCGCATGAATCGGCCAAGTATCTTGGTCATTTGTCACGTATAGTTTTGAGTGTTGTTTCCGCTGGCCTTATCGGGTGCTTGCGTATGTCTTACAAGGGACTTTGCCATTCCTTTTGACCATGACTTAGAGGTGCAGAATTTGGCTACCATTTTGGAACCTTAGTTGGTGAAGGAGAGTTGTGGGGGAGGGACGAATCCGTGCGACATGGGGCTGGATCTCAGTGGATCGTGGCAGCAAGGCCACTCTGCCACTTACAATGCCCCGTCGCGTATTTAAG
>NW_025274647.1:0-1319 GCF_018294505.1 Triticum aestivum
CACCTCCTTGGCCGCCACCCCTTGCTCCTGTATAAGTAGATCCATCTAGTAGCTTTTCCTTGGGTTTTGTTTAGATTAAAAGTTCGCCATAGCTGCAACTTCGCGTACTTCGTTTGTGTTCAACGACCAGACAAAGGCGTCACAGAACCCCACCTTGATCAATAAAGCTTTCATCTTATATTCGCAATATCCAGATTGCAATCTCAGTTTCTTGCTTGTTCTTCGTTTGCTCGCAGGAAACAGACCCTCGTGGTCAGGTTGATCGTGCTCCGGCGTGGTCAATAACCTCTCGGAGTTGGTTTAGCGATTGCTAAGGCGCGACGTCCTCGCACGTTCGTAGTCGGATCGTCAAAGTCGACTTCCACCAAAGCGAAATCCATCATCTCATCGAAAGACGGGACACCTCCGCCTCTATCAAGTGGTATCAGTTTTCAGGTTGCTTGGTGAGAATTTCCAGTTTTCCTAGTTTAGATTTACTTTCTTACCTATTGTCCAAGAAAAAGCCACAAAAAAGAGTTAGATCTATTCATCCTTGGTCCAAGCCAGTCTGAGCCTTTGCAATTTTCTTTTCATTGATTGCATAGTTGAATTATCGATTGCATCGTCGTGTCGAGTTGCTGGTCTTAGTGTCTAGTTCGTTTAGAGTTTCGAGTTCTGTTCACATTAGTCACGCCACCGCTGCATCATTATCTCTTCCGCTGTCCACCACACATCCATCAATTTCCACCACGTGCTACCCACCATTCATTGTCATAATAATAGTTGAGATCGTTCACATCTTCACTTGATCCAATCTGCATCTTATCTAGTTTGTTTTGGAAAGAGGGAGAAAAAAAAGAGAGAAAAAAAACGAGAGAAAAAAAAGGAAAAAAAAAGTCAGAGAAAAAAAAAGGAGAGAAAGAAAAAAAAGTGTGAGGAAAAAAAAAGAGAGAAGAAAAAAAAAACAAAAAAATCGGCACAAACTTTTTCAGAGGAAAGTTGGAGACAAAGTTGTTGATATATCCTGCTTGGCTGTTGTTTCACCTCATTATCTTCACTGCTGTTGTGATCTTCACTTATATCTTGCTGTCAAGAGCTACTTAGTATCCTTCATTGATGCTAGTTGTGCTACGCCGTGACCTCATTAGTGTTCTAGGCTCGCGTCTCTAGTCCGGTCTAGCCTAGGACCAGCACAGTACCGTTGTTGAGCGTTTATTCAACATTGCATCTTTGAATTGATTATTGCTAATCTTTTGCTACCATATATAGCCAACCCAGCTCCACATATTTCTACACCGTGTATACGTACGCTCCCCTGGCAATCGCTTTACTCAATATTC
>NW_025274648.1:0-1319 GCF_018294505.1 Triticum aestivum
TATCTCTCTCACACAACCCCACGTAGGTGGTGTACGTATACAAGAAGAGAATAGGTGCACCGTGCACGTACTCACGCTTCGTGCCCAGCCACACCCGCGCAGGTACACGGTGGAGCTCATTTCTTTATGAAATGGCAGCCCACGTGCTAATTTGAACGCTTGTAGCGGATGTTTACCTAGGGAGGTCGTGTACCACGCGTGCATGAAACAAAGTTTGACTTGACGCATTGCTGCGTTATTTTTAAATAAAGTTATAGCGCTCAATGGCACATACACAGAATATAAAACGATTTTTATGGAGGAAAAGGTAGTCCGCTCTTTAGAGTATCTCACACAAGGCTCCGGTGGCCTCTCTCTCGCTCTCACCGTTGGTCACTGATCCAGCCGCATCCCGTCCGCCGGGGGAAAGGGAGTGCGGTGGACTCTCTCTCTCTCTCACCGTTGGTCACTGATCCGGCCGCATCCCATCCGCCGGGGGAAAGGGAGTGTGGTGGCCTCTCTCTCTCTCTCATCGCTGGTCATTGATCCGGCCGCATCCCGTCCGCCGGGGGAAAGGGAGGAAATGCATCATTTCTCCGTTCGACGACGCCGAGGCAGCACGTCCCGATCTGCGGTACACGCCGTTCTCTCTAACCAAGCTCTAGCGCGGCAGGGCCTACGCCACCTGCTCGCAGATTCCGCCTGTCGCCGCTCACCTAGTTACATCCCGACGACCTCCAGGTATCCCCTCCGGCCTTGCTCCACTTCCCATTTTCCCAGATTGCTGCATGTGGATCTTCCATAGTTCTTTGCCCAAAACGTAGCTCGTCCGGCGTACTTTCCATATTGCATTCTCGTCCTCACACCGTTTTAGACAAACACAACCGTGTTGTTATCTTCCCTTAGGACAAGGAATATGCTTCTTTTTTGTTGTCGCATGTGTCATCAACTGTTATTGGCCAGTAATTGTTTCCTTTCTACCTCTTTTTTGCAAAGGGCTATCCATTTCACGTCGTTGCTATTGCGACCTTTTGGTGAACTGCACAAATCACTTTTTTCTTAAGAGTGTTTTGTGCAGTTGTACTAAAATGTCACATGGGCAACGTCTCTACATTTCAGTGCGACTGCACAAAGGGAGATTGGTTTTGCTCTATCCTACTCATCCAACTCCGAGCCTAATCTTCTCCAACTAGTTAGTCTTAAGAGAGACTGCAAAGGTGACCGGCTTCTATTTGTGTGTTTATTGTTTCATCAGCAGTCCTCTATTATCGTAATCACACTTGATATCTTTGGAACAGGGACGATCAGCTCTATTTTAGTGGAACTGCACAAAATGATCG
>NW_025274649.1:0-1319 GCF_018294505.1 Triticum aestivum
ATAAGTCCCTTGAAAATTTGCTCTAAACGCGTCCTCAAGCTCTTCCCAACTTCCAACAGTGTTTTCTGGGAGGCTTTTGACCCAATGCCGAGCTGGCCCTTTGAGCTTGAGGGGTAGGTATTTTATGGCGTGGAGATCATCTCCTCTAGCCATGTGTATGTGTAGTATGTAATCTTCTATCCAGACTCCTGGGTCTGTTGTGCCGTCGTATGCCTCTATGTTTATGGGTTTGAACCCTGCTGGAAATTCATGATCCAGCACCTCATCGGTAAAACATAGCGGGTGTGCGGCGCCCCTGTATTTGGGTGTGCTCCTGTCTTCGAACACTTGTCGTGTTGTGTTACTTCCTGGGCCCCTCCTTTTTGGCCCGTAGATGGACCTAGTTGGGCCGTCCGTTTTCCCAGGATCATAAGGCGGCTTGTGTGTGGTGCCGCTTTTTGCTTTTGGCCTGTCATCTGGCCGTCTATCCGGCCAGGCGGCCTCTTTATTTTTTGATTGTGAGGGCTCTATGGCTTCCTCGTCAAATTCTGGCAGCAGCTTGCGCTTCGAGTAGCTCTTTGTTTGATGGCCATTGCCATATTTGTCTGCGGTCTTGAGTATTCTGCTCCACTTCATTCTGAGTATGTCTTCCGCTGTTTTGAGCTTCCATTTTTCCTTCTTCAAACTTCTTGCAGTGGCGACGAGTCTTTTGTGAAGGTTCTTATGCTCCGGTGGTGTGTCCGGACTGTTGGTTGCTCCGTGAAGGGGTTGATGATCCGGTTCGTCCTGTTCAGATGGTTGCTTAGTGGTATGTTCGTCGTCCGCTGGTTTGCCCTGCTCTATCGCTGGGTCGTTAGGAATGCTGCTTTGATCGAGGCGGGACTTAGGGCGGCGTCTACGTCGCCGTTTTGGTTGTTTATCGACGGGATTATCCTCTGCCGCGTCCCGTTGTTCCTCAGTATCGCTTCCCTTTGGGGTGTCCACCATATGTATGTCATGCGACGAGGTGGCCTTCCAGTGCCCTGTAGGCGCTGGTTCTTGATCGTCTCCGGCATCGTCGTCCATACCGTTGATGTCTTTGGAGTCGTAGTTTAGCACGTCGGTTAGATCGTCGACGGTGGCTACGAAGTGGGTGGTGGGTGGGCTCTGAATTTCTTCATTGCCCGCGTCCCGACCATCCTGGCCGCAGTTCGGCCAGGGCTCTCCGGATAGTGAGAGATGCTTCAGCGAATTTAAGATATCCCCGAAGGGTGAGTGCTGAAAGGTGTCCGCAGCGGTGAATTCCATGATCGGTGGCCAATCGGATTTGACTGGCAGGGGCGCAGGAGGTTCGGAGTCCG
>NW_025274650.1:0-1319 GCF_018294505.1 Triticum aestivum
AATCTAGATGGATCCCTAAAACAAACCTAATAAGCAAAGAACTCGGATTGGTGGTGGATATATGGTGGTGGTAAATGGCAGCGGTGGTGGTAGCGGTGGTAGTATATGGATATGGATCGGTGGTGGTATATGGACACGGATTGGTGGTGGTATATGGATACGGATTCGGTGCGGTGGTGGTAGATGGCAGGGGCGATGATGATGGTGCGGCGGCGGCGTGACAACTTATGACCAGAACTCGAAACTCTAAAAGACTAGACTCTAAGACCAGCAACTAGACACGACGATGCAACCGCAAATTCAACAAAGCAAAACCCTAAAAAGATTATGCAAAGGCTCAGATTGGTTCGGATATGATGAACTAACCCTAATTTTTTTTTGGCTTTTTCGTGGACTGTAGGTATGAAGAACAGACTCGATCTAAACTACGAAAAACTGTAAAATCTCACCGAGCAACCTGAAAATCTGATACCACTTGATAGAGGCAAAGGTGTCCCGTCTTTCGATGAGATGGTGGATTTCGCTTTGGTGGAAGTCGACTTTGACGATCCGACTACGAACGTGCGAGGACGTCGCGCCTTAGCAATCGCTAAACCAACTCCGAGAGGTTATTGACCACGCCGGAGCACGATCAACCTGACCACGAGGGTCTATTTCCTGCGAGCAAACGAAGAACAAGGAAGAAACTAAGATTGCAATCTGGATATTGCGAATATAAGATGAAAGCTTTATTGATCAAGGTGGGGTTCTGTGACGCCTTTGTCTGGTCGTTGAACACAAACGAAGTACGCGAAGTTGCAGCTATGGCGAACTTTTAATCTAAACAAAACCCAAAGTCTAAACGAGGCCCTAAGGGCTGTATATATGGAGGAAGAGGGGGGAATTTCGTGGCCCTTGGTGGAGGGGTCCGAAATCAACCCTATCTCTTGTTTCCCCACACATACGGACTCTAAAAATAGCCTATACTTATGTATTTCGAAATTACATGGGCCTGGCCCAATAATAAGGTGACGCAGCACCTAAAATAGCCTCGGGATGAAATTTATGAAGTGGCATCTTGTATATTTCGTCCAAGGCTTCATGCACCCATTATGGTGGCTTCAAAGTCCTGAAATCATCACTTGTAACTCCGTTCTTGTTCCCCTTGCGCATGCCATCATCTCCATGCTTGTTCTTGCTCCAATGTTCATCCTTCTCCAAGCTAGGCCCTTCATTTGTAAGCAAAACAAATGTATCCAATTTAGGCAGCATCATATTCTCATGAACATTAGAATCATTACCAAGAAACGAAAGTACCTGGTAATTTAGTTGGCGTGCAC
>NW_025274651.1:0-1319 GCF_018294505.1 Triticum aestivum
CAGAGTCACGATTTATGAATGGAGAACTCCTCAAGAGTACTCTAATTGTGATCTTTTGATCCAATAAACATCTGCCATAAGCGGTTCATAGTATTTGGAAGAAGGAAATACCACGGACCTCGAGGACTATCGCAAAGTTACTAATATCCTGAAGGAACTAGCAAACACTATCAACATGAAGTAAGTAGAGTGAATCTCGGGTTCAAAGCCCAAGGAATAGAATACCTACTACTAAGTGGCATCACGGGATGCTTTCGAGAATAAAAGCCAGAATCATCACACTGGGGATCACAAAACATTGCTAGATTACTAGGTGACTCCCTAAACACCTAGGGCCATAATAGTATCTCCAACATATATGTCAAGGTAACGGAGTACCTCAACTCACTGATTAGTGTGGTTAATCTGGCCCATGGGAACATTGAAACAGGAAGAAAGGATTTGCAAATGCATCAGACTATTTAGAAACCTGGGATGACTCAGACAGCATAACGGCTGTAAATGCTCAGAAAAGATTTGAGACATTCACAAAATGGTGGCATAACCACTCAGAAGCACGATATCAAGGTTTCGAGATCAACAATTAACATACGGAAGTAGTAGAAACTGAACTCAAGCTTAAATCCAACAATCTTATAAGTCTACTGATTAGTAACACGTGATCCTGATGGAAAGAAGAGATAGCCTAGTTCTTAATCCCCGCAGGAAAGATAAGATGACTCAGATCAGAAGGCATAAGGTATAAGGAGTAAAAAGAGCCTTACGTTCCATCCCACAATCAATTCCCTTATATAACTAAAGAATTTCTAGACTCAACTTCGACCAGTTTGGCTTGGTAATCCTACAGGCAGTCAAGCTCTGATACCAATGCTGTCAGGACCCCGACTCAATGCCACATCGATCTAGCATGTAACACCTCATATCACTTTGCGGCCTCACGCACGGTATTCCCATGGGTGTCGCCTTACCTTTGCCCGGGACCGTTTGCGCCTTTTGGCACACGTATATGATAGTGTCGCTAGCATCCATATGATAAGGAGCCCGGGCTGACATGGCTAGTCGTAAACCCAAAGTGGCACAGACTTACAGGGACAGGCATCCATGACCCAGCATCGAACGTGTCGGTCATCAGCGAGTGAATCCAGGCTGTAGCACTGGGCTAGCAGGACTCCGGTGAACCGGGCTGTAGCGGGCTAACAGGACTCCGGTATTCACCGCGTGACATTTCCCCGAAGGGACAGACACAGGAACGACGAAGGACACATGCCGGCCAGCCTAAGTGTTCCGGAGCAGTAGCAAGCTACCATGGCTCGGTGGAA
>NW_025274652.1:0-1319 GCF_018294505.1 Triticum aestivum
TGAGTGTTGACGACAGACACATAAATGCACCCCGGGGTTCATCAATCGTGGAAATCCCTCTGGGTCTCCAAAACATTGAGTAATCGTGCACGAAACGGACACGATTCGGCCAAATATGTGAGTGTTGATGACCGACACGTAAACGCACCCTGGGGTTCGTCAATCATGGAAATGACTCTGAGACCCCAAAATAGAGTAGTAGTCCAAGAAACGGGCCAGAATCGGCCCAAACTTTGATTGTTGATGACCGACACGTAAGCGCACCTTGGAGTTCGACAACCATGGGAATCGCTTAGGGACCCCAAAACGGTGAGTAATAGTCCACGAAACCCATCAGAATTGGCCAAAACTCTCAGTGTTGACGACGGACACATAAACGAACCCCGGGGTTCATCGATCGTGGAAATTGCTCTAGGTCCCCAAAACGCCGAGTGATAGTGCACAAAACGGACTAGAATCGGCCGAATATGTGAGTGTTGATCACCGACACGTAAACGCACTAAGGGTTCGTCAATCATCGAAATCACTCCAAACCCCAAAATAGAGTAATTGTCCAAGAAACGGGCCAGAATCGGCCCAAACTGTGATTGTTGATGACCGACATGTAAGCGCACCTTGGAATTCGACAACCATGGAAATCGCTTTGGGACCCCAAAACGGTGAGTAATAGTCCATGAAACGGGCCAGAATCGGCCAAAACTGCGAGTGTTGATGACCAACACGTAAGGACACCTTGGGGTTCAACAACTATGGAAATCGCTTCGGGACCCCAAAACGGTGAGTAATAGTCCACGAAACCCGTTAGAATTGGCCAAAACTCTCAATGTTGACGACGGACACATAAACGAACCCCGGGGTTCATCGATCGTGGAAATTGCTCTAGGTCCCCAAAACGCAGTGATAGTGCACAAAACGGACTAGAATCGGCCGAATATGTGAGTATTGATCACCGACACGTAAACGCACCAAGGGTTCGTCAATCATCGAAATGACTCCAAGACCCCAAAATAGAGTAATAGTCCAAGAAACGGGCCAGAATCGGCCCAAACTGTGATTGTTGATGACCGACATGTAAGCGCACCTTGGAATTCGACAACCATGGAAATCACTTTGGGACCCCAAAACGATGAGTAATAGTCCATGAAACGGGCCAGAATCGGCCAAAATTGCGAGTGTTGATGACCAACACGTAAGCACACCTTGGAGTTCAACAACTATGGAAATCACTTCGGGACCCCAAAACCGTGAGTAATAGTCCACGAAACATGTCAGAATTGGCCAAAACCGTGAGTGTTGACGACAGACACATAAATGCACCC
>NW_025274653.1:0-1319 GCF_018294505.1 Triticum aestivum
GATTTCTCTCTTCATCCTAGTCCACCAGAACCTCTGGCGTAGGTCCTGATACATCTTAGTACTACCGGGATGAATCGTGAGAGGGGATTCATGCGCCTCCTTAAGAATCAATTGCCGAAGATGTTGCTTCTTGGGAACCACCAAGCGATTCTCAAAGAAAACAACACCACGATCATCAACAGAGAAACTACCAGCAACTCCCTTCTTAACGTTATCCTTGATACGAGAAATACCCGTATCATATTGCTGGCTAGTTATGATCTGATCCTCAAGGGTAGGTTTCGCCACCAAGGTAGAAAGGAATCCGTGAGGAGCAATGTGAAGGTTAAGCTTACAGAATTCCTCATGGAGAAGTGGTTGGCCTTGCTGCAACATGAGATTGTTGCAATAGGATTTACGGCTTAGAGCATCAGCCATGACATTGGCCTTGCCTGGGGTGTAGGTAATCCCTAGATCATAATCTGTGATTAACTCCAACCAACGTCTTTGTCTAAGATTCAAATCTGGTTGGGTGAAGATATACTTGAGACTCTGGTGATCGGTGTAGATCTCGCAGCGTTTACCAAGGAGGTAATGTCGCCAAGTCTTGAGTGCATAGACTACGGCTGCAAGCTCTAGATCATGTGTAGGATAATTCTCCTCATGTGGATGCAATTGTCGAGATGCATAGGCAATCACATGACGATCCTGCATAAGAATGCAACCTAGTCCTTGTCGTTGGGCGTCGCAGTAGATAATAAAGTCTTTAGTGAAATCCGGTGGCACAAGTATGGGAGCAGAAGTCAGGCGTCTTTTCAGTTCCTGAAAACTGTACTCACACTGTGGGGACCACTCAAACTTTTTATCTTTCTTGAGAAGTTCCGTGAGGGGTTTGGCTACTTTGGAGAAGTTTTCAACAAAGCGGCGACAATAGCTGGCTAGACCAAGGAAACTCCTAACTTGTTTAACGGTCTCAGGTGGAGTCCAATCGAGAACGGCTTGAACTCTCTCGGGATTGACAGCAATGCCCTTACCAGAGATTACGTGGCCTAGGTAGGTCACTTCTGGCAACCAAAATTCACACTTGGAGAACTTGGCATAAAGGCGGTGTTCTCTGAGTTTTTCTAACACAAGTCTAAGATGTTCGACATGCTCTTCCTCGTTCTTCGAGTAGATAAGAATATCATCGAGGTAAACCACGACGAACTTATCTAAGTACTCCATGAAGACCGAGTTCATCAAGCGGGAGAATGTGGCTGGGGCGTTGGTTAGGCCGAAGGACATGACGGTGTACTCGTACTGACCATAACGAGTGACAAAAGCTGTCTTGGGAATGTCCC
>NW_025274654.1:0-1319 GCF_018294505.1 Triticum aestivum
TCACGCACGGTACTCCCACGGGTGTCGCCTTACCATGGCCCGGGACCGTTTGCGCCTTTTGGCTCGCGTATATGACAATGTCGCTAGCATCCATATGACAGAGAACCCGGGCCGACATGGCTAGTCGTGAACCCAAAGCGGCACTAACGTATGGGGACAGGCATACATGAATCAACATCGAACGTGTCGGTCAGCAGCGTGAGAATCCGGGCTGTAGCACTGGGCTAACAGGACTCCGGGAACCCGGGCTGTAGCAGGCTAGGCAGGACTCCGGATGTCACCGCGTGACATTTCCCCGAAGGGACAGACACAGGAACGATATGAAACACATGCCGGCCAGTCAAGTGTCCAGAGCAGTAGTGCTGGGCTAGCAGGACTCCGGTGAACCGGGCTGTAGCGGACTACTATGGCTCAAAGAGGCACTAGACTACATTTCCCCATAAGAGAGGCTGCTAAGGATAGACAACTAGGTTGTCGGATCCCACACATACCAAGCATTTCAATCATACACACAATATGCTCGATATGTACAAATACAACATGGCATCACAACAAGACTCTACGACTCAGAGTATTTATTCATTAGGCTCCGAAGAGCGAGGTATTACAAACATGGGTCTCATGACCCAACATTCAGAGCATACAAGTCAAAGCACATGCGGAAGCTTAACATGTCTGAGTACAGACATCTACAAATGAAAAAGGCTGAGAAGCCTGACTATCTACTAGATCCTGCTGAGGGCACAAGATCGTAGCTGAGGTATCAAGCTAAACGTCGAAGTCCACATGGAACTACTAGCGAGACTGACGTCTCTCTGCAAAACATAAAATAAGCAAACGTGAGTACAAATGTACCCAGCAAGACTTACATCAGGACTATCTATATATGCATCGGTATCAACAAAGGGGGTGGTGGAGTTTAACTACAGCAAGCCAGCTTTGACTCGGTAGCTATCCTGAACTATGACTGCAAGTAACTCTTTGAGGTGGCGCACACGAGTCCACATATTCACCATATCAATACACCACTATGGATCCGCTCCCGTCTCCCTACGAGAACGCCATCCATAGCACTCACGCTTATCTTGCGCATTTTAGAGTATCCACTTTCACTTGTCTATGAACTGTTATAGGCAACCCAGAAGTCCTTTACCGCGGACACGGCTATTCGAATAGATCATATTAACCCTGCAGGGGTGTACTTCGTCACACACGCTCTCGCCACTTACCACCATGTACACGTCGCGTACCTCGGCAACCTTCAAGCGGAAGCCTGGCGAGGGAGTCGGCCACGACCTGACTAACCACACAAGTCTCTC
>NW_025274655.1:0-1319 GCF_018294505.1 Triticum aestivum
GCCCCGAACGATGTGAACAGGGTTCCCGAGATACCTAACGGGTATTCGGTACACCGTGCCACGTACCTACCGCATCACAGCCCACCCCTATGGTCAGCGCTGTCCACGGCCTCCAGTAGGCTACAAACACCAGAAACTACTTGCAACTCCTGGACGGAGAACTAGGGTGAATAAGAAGCCGAGAGGGTCCATTGGTTTCGGGCCCAATGCATGGTAGTAGCTGATTCTTAAATCACACATACAGATCTCAGTGCTTAAGGTCGGCTTCAATGAAACAACCCACCATGTACTCCTACATGGCCTCTCATCGATACCTTTACCAATCGTGTTCACCACACCACTCTCATTACCGACATAAACATTTCACTCTAGCCCATCACCCAGATGAACCAGACCTGACACGACTCTAAGCATAGCAGGCATAGCAAGGTAGGAACAACACATACATATGGCTCAGACAACTCCTACACATGCTAGTGGGTTTCATCTAGTTACTGTGGCAATGACAGGTCATGCAGAGGAAATGGGTTCAACTACCGTAGCACACAGCAGTTTGAAACGCGTTGTCTTAATGCAGTAAAAGAGAGCAGGAGCGAGAACATGGGATTGTATCGATATGATCAAATGGTTGGTTGCTTGCCTGACGGGTCGGTGCACTGGTATTGCTCTTCGTCGGGGTTATCACGGTACTCCTCGGGGGCAGAACCTGCCGCAGAGAGCACCGATATACAAACATTACCAAACAGTATGCAACAATATGATGCATGCATGAGACATGGCAAAATGAGTGTATTGGGCTAATGCAACTAAAACCAGAAGGGTTTGAATAAATTTGAATCAAGGATTCAAATTTCAAATTCAAATATGGCCTTTTAAAGTGCTTTTCCTTGTTCTGCTTAAAACATCAATTTAACTTGTTTGATCATGCATGAAAATAGTACAGATGGATAGATTGGATTTTTCTGATCATTTTTCATATATAATTTGTCCAATTTGGAGTTACAGAATAAAAGTTATGAATTTTTGAAGTTTAAATAATATTCTGGAATTTCCTGATTTAAATTAAATCCAGAAAATCAATTACTGCGTCAGCCTGACGTCAGTGTGACGTCAGCAGGTCAACGGAACAGGTCTGGGTCAAACCTGACAGTGGGTCCCGCATGTCAGGGTGATTATTTTAATTAAAATTTAATTAAAACTAATCCTGTTTAATTAACAGGGCTGGGCCCCACCTGTCATTGACTCAGGGGAGTCAACCAGGGCCCACCCGTGGTCAAAGTCAAAGCCAGCGACGCCGGCGTTTAGCCGCCGGCGAGCCC
>NW_025274656.1:0-1319 GCF_018294505.1 Triticum aestivum
CGTAAATGTTCCAAATGTTCTTCCAAAGATCTGCTATAAATCAATATGTCATCAAAGTAAACTACCACAAATCGTCCAATGAAAGCACGTAAAACTTCGTTCATTAATCTCATGAAAGTACTAGGTGCATTAGTTAACCCAAAAGGCATGACTAACCACTCATATAATCCAAACTTAGTTTTAAATGCTGTTTTCCATTCATCTCCCAATTTCATACGAATTTGATGGTAGCCACTACGCAAATCAACTTTGGAGAATATTGTAGAGCCACTCAATTCATCAAGCATATCATCTAGCCTAGGAATAGGATGACGATAACGAATAGTAATATTATTAATGCCTCTACAATCAACACACATACGTGATGTACCATCCTTTTTCGGCACTAGAATAATAGGAACAACACAAGGACTAAGGGATTCGCGTATATAACCTTTATCGAGAAGCTCTTGTACTTGACGCATAATCTCCTTCGTCTCCTCTGGATTGGTACGGTATGGTGCACGGTTTGGCAGTGAAGCACCAGGAATTAAGTCAATCTGATGCTCAATCCCTCGAATAGGCGGTAATCCCGGTGGCACGTCTTGTGGAAAAACATCAGCGAACTCCTGCAAAATGTTAGTGACAGCAAGAGGCAAAGAGGAAGGCACGTCCTCGAATGAAAATAATGCCTCTTTGCACACAAAAGCATAGCAAACAGATTTGCTGAAATCTAGCTCATCAATATCAGATTTGGTGGCAAATAAACATGCACTTTTCAATTTAATTTCAGAAGCAACACTAGATGGTTTATTATTAGGCTTCATTTGTTGCTCAAATTCTTTTGCCACAATCTGATTTTCACTCTTATTCTTCTCCTGTTGTGCTTTATTAGCTCTATTAATATCATCTTTCAAAATGGAATCAGGAGTCATAGGAAGCAAAGTAATATATTTATCCTTATGAACAAGAGTATAGTGATTGTTTCTACCATGGTGTACAGAATTTTTATCAAATTGCCATGGTCTACCAAGTAATAAGGAACATGCTTGCATAGGTACCACATCACAATCAACATAATCAGCATATGTAGAGATACTAAAATGCACACGAACAGTACGTGTTACCTTAACCTTGCCGCTGTTGTTGAACCATTGGATGTAGTAAGGATGTGGATGTGGTCTTGTGGTGACAGAAAGCTTCTCCACCATCTCCATGCTAGCCAAGTTGTTGCAGCTCCCTCCGTCTATTATGACGCGCACAGAACGTTCCTTCACAACTCCCTTGGTATGGAACAAATTGTGCCTCTGATTTTGCTCAGCTTGTGTGACCTGCACACT
>NW_025274657.1:0-1319 GCF_018294505.1 Triticum aestivum
TCGCTCTCAAAGAGTAAAGAAGCCCAACCTTGCTCTAAAGGCCAAGGCTAGTATGGAGGAAGAGGATGAAGAGGAAGAAGAGGAGGGCAACCTCGAAGATACGAAGTATGCCTATCATGAACACATGGCTCTTGCGTCAAGGCAATTTTGGAGCAAGAAGAACACGAGGCCAAACTTCAACAAAAGCAACTCAAGTGGCGCAAAGGGCAAGCAACGGATGAGGACTTGCTTCAATTGTGGCAATGTGAGCCACTTTGTTGCGGAATGCCCTTACGAGAAGAGGGAAGACAATGGTGGCAAGCTCATTAGAAAAGACAAGGCCAAGTCGTTCCCCAACAAGAGCAACTTCACCAAGAAGACTCCCTTCAAGGCGTTGGTGGTTCAAGAAGAGTACAATGAGGATGATGACGATGATGAAGATAGTGAGTCGGTTTCCATGGCCTCCGTTGCCGTTGCCAAGACTCTACGGGTGTCTCTCTTCGACTCACCCAATGAGAACATCACCGCCAAGTGCCTCATGGCTAAAGCCACCAATAAGGTAACCTCCAACATCAAAACTACCATCATTAATCATCCTTCTTCGATGGATAGTATTGATGAACATGAGGGAACAAATGTGGAGGAAAATGAGTTTGAGATCTTTACGAGTAAACTCAAGGGAAAATCCAAGAAGCACTTCGTTGCTCTCTTGGAACAACTTGGTGAAGCCAATGACATGATCGAGGCTCACGAAGATACCATCTCTAAGATGGAGGGGCATAGTCGTGACTATGCCGATGAGATTTCGGATCTTTCCAATGCTCTTGACGAAGAGCGTGGTCTTCGTTTGGCTCTTGAGGAGTCATACAACGATGATCATGCTAAGTTAAAGAAGGATCTTGATCATGCTCTTGTTGTGTCTCGTGTCCTAAACTCCGAGAAGGCTATACTTGGGGTTGATCTTGCTAGACTCAAAGAGGAGTTTGGCATCCTCGACAAGGCTCACAAAGTCTTGAAGGGCGTTCATGCTAGCCTCAAGGAGTCTCATGATCAACTCCAAGTGAAGCTAACAAAGGAGAAAGCCACCTTTCCTCATATGGTGTTAATTGATAATGCAAATGCTACTAACCCGTGTTGTGAGCATGTGCATCTTGTTGAGGAGAATGCTAAGCTAAAGGAGCAACTTGAGAAAGGCCTCATGTCATGCATACAAGGTGAGAAGAACCTCAACGACCTCTTGAGCAATCAAAAGGAAGTTGTGGCCAAGGAGGGGATTGGGTTCGCACCCAATCCCAAGAACAAGAAGAAGAATGACAAGACCAAGCGACCTCCTCCTCTCA
>NW_025274658.1:0-1319 GCF_018294505.1 Triticum aestivum
TAAACTCTGAAAAGGTTGAAAGTTGGCATGGTATCATCATTTGACCCACATAGCATGTGCAAGAAAGTAGAGAGGGTTACGGCAAAAACTGGATGCACTTCATGTACAAAACGGACAATCTCTTTCGAAGTATCAGGGTTTCATACGGAAACTTGTCTGTTACAAAGAGATTTCAATTTTTTTGAACTTATTTGAACTCCATAGTTTTTCTGTGCTCAAAATGCACCATTCAAAGTCACATCTTCAATTTTCAACCCTTTCTGACTTCATTTGTTATTTTTCATGCATTTACTGATTATTTTGAGCTATAAGACCCTGAAAGTGAAAAGCATTTCAAATGAACTCTGAAAAGGTTGAAAGTTGGCATGGTATCATGATTTGACCCACATAGAATTTTCAAGAAGTAGAGAGGGTTACGGCAAAAACTGGATGCACTTCGTGTACAAAACGGACAATCTCTTTCGAAGTGTCAGTGTTTCATACGGAAACTCGTCTGTTACAAAGGGGTTTCATTTTTTGAACTTATTTGAACTCCATAGTTTTTCTGTGCTCAAAATGCACCATTCAAAGCGACATCATCAATTTTCAACCCTTTCTGACTTCATTTGTAATTTTTCATGCATTTATTGTTTATATTGAGCTATAAGACCCTGAAATTGAAAAGCATTTCAAGTGAACTCTGAAAAGGTTGAAAGTTGGCATGGTATCATCATTTGACCCACATAGCATGTGCAAGAAAGTAGAGAGGGTTACGGCAAAAACTGGATGCACTTCGTGTACAAAACGGACAATCTCTTTCGAAGTATCAGGGTTTCATACAGAAACTTGTCTGTTACAAAGGGATTTCATTTTTTTGAACTTATTTGAACTCCATAGTTTTTCCATGCTAGAAATGCACCATTCAAAGCTGCATCATCCATTTTCAACCCTTTCTGACATCATTTGTTTTGTTTCATGCATTTACTGCTTATTTTGAGCTATAAGACCCTGAAATTGAAAAGCATTTCAAATGAACTCTGAATAGGTTGAAAGTTGGCATGGTATCATCATTTGACCCACATAGAATGTGCAAGAATGTAGAGAGGGTTACGGCAAAAACTGGATGCACTTCGTGTACAAAACGGACAATCTCTTTCGAAGTATCAGGGTTTCATACAGAAACTCGTCTGTTACAAAGGGATTTCATTTTTTGAACTTATTTGAACTCCATAGTTTTTCTATGCTCAAAATGCACCATTAAAAGCCGCATCATCAATTTTCAACCGTTTCTGACTTCATTTGTTATTTTTCATGCATTTACAGATTATTTTGAGCTCTAA
>NW_025274659.1:0-1319 GCF_018294505.1 Triticum aestivum
CGAGACAATGCATCAGCAATAACATTTTCTTTTCCCTTCTTGTGTTTAATGACATAAGGAAAAGTCTCAATGAATTCAACCCATTTAGCATGTCTATGATTCAGTTTAGCTTGACTTTTAATATGTTTCAAAGATTCATGATCAGAATGTATAACAAATTCTTTGGGCCATAAATAATGTTGCCATGTTTCTAAAGTCCGAACAAGAGCATATAATTCTTTATCATAAGTAGAATAATTCAGACTAGGCCCACTCAATTTTTCAGAAAAGTATGCAACAGGTTTGCCATCTTGTAATAACACACCGCCTAATCCAATTCCACTAGCATCACATTCAAGCTCAAAAGTCTTATTAAAATCAGGAAGTTGGAGTAAAGGAGCATGTGTCAACTTATCTTTCAATACCGACAAGGCTTCTTCCTGTGCGGTACCCCAAAGAAAAGGCACATCTTTCTTTGTAAGCTCATTGAGAGGTGCAGCAATGGTGCTGAAATCTCTCACAAAACGCCTATAGAATCCAGCGAGGCCAAGAAAACTCCTCACTTGTGTGACCGTTTTGGGTTGGGGCCAACTCTCAATAGCTTTAATCTTGGCTTTATCAACTTCAATTCCCTATGGAGTAACAACATAGCCAAGAAAAGATACTCGGTTGGTGCAAAAGGTGCACTTCCCAAGGTTACCAAACAAACGTGCATCACGTAGAGCAATAAAAATAGCACGTAAATGTTCCAAATGTTCTTCCAAAGATCTGCTATAAATCAATATGTCATCAAAGTAAACTACCACAAATCGTCCAATGAAAGCACGTAAAACTTCGTTCATTAATCTCACGAAAGTACTAGGTGCATTAGTTAACCCAAAAGGCATGACTAACCACTCATATAATCCAAACTTAGTTTTGAATGCTGTTTTCCATTCATCTCCCAATTTCATACGAATTTGATGGTATCCACTACGCAAATCAACTTTGGAGAATATTGTAGAGCCACTCAATTCATCAAGCATATCATCTAGCCTAGGAATAGGATGACGATAACGAATAGTAATATTATTAATGCCTCTACAATCAACACACATACGTGATGTACCATCCTTTTTCGGCACTAGAATAATAGGAACAGCACAAGGACTAAGGGATTCGCGTATATAACCTTTGTCGAGAAGCTCTTGTACTTGACGCATAATCTCCTTCGTCTCCTCTGGATTGGTACGGTATGGTGCACGGTTTGGCAGTGAAGCACCGGGAATTAAGTCAATCTGATGCTCAATCCCTCGAATAGGCGGTAATCCCGGTGGCACGTCTTGTGGAAAGACGTCAGC
>NW_025274660.1:0-1319 GCF_018294505.1 Triticum aestivum
AGCCAATCTAGGAGACACCACTCTCCAAGAAGTAACAAATGGTGTGTTGATGATGAACTCCTTGCTCTTGTGCTTCAAATGATAGTCTCCCCAACACTCAACTCTCTCTCATAGGATTTGGATTTTGTGGAAAGAAGATTTGAGTGGAAAGCAACTTGGGGAAGGCTAGAGATCAAGATTCATATGGTAGGAATGGAATATCTTGGTCTCAACACATGAGTAGGTGGTTCTCTCTCAGAACATATGAGTTGGAATTGTGTATGTGTTCTGATGGCTCTCTCCACGAATGAAGAGGAGGTGGAGGGGTATATATAGCCTCCACACAAAATCCAACCGTTACACACAGTTTTCCAATCTCGGTGGGACCGAATCAACAAACTCGGTCGGACCGAAAAGGTAAACCTAGTGACCGTTAGAGATTTTCTGTGGGACTGACATGCAACTCGGTAGGACCGATATGGTTAGGGTTTGGGCATAACGTAATCTCGATGAGACCGATTACACAAACTTGGTGAGACCGAGTTTGGTAATAAGCTAACCAAAGAGTTGGTCAGGTAAACTCGGTGGGACCGATTTGCTCTTTCGGTGAGACCGAAAAGCTACAAAAAGAAAACATAGAGTTTACACTGCAATCTCGGTGGGACCAATTCGCTCTTTCGGTGAGACCGAAAAGTTATGAAAGGGAAACAGAGAGTTTGCAATCCCATCTCGGTGAGACCGAGATCCCTATCGGTAGAACCGAATTGCTACGGTTTGGAAGTGGCTTATGACAAGTGAAACTCGGTGGCGCCGGATAGGAATAATCGGTAGGACCGAGTTTGGCTTAGGGTTTAGGTCATATGTGGATATGGGAAAGTAGTTGAGGGTTTTGGAGCATATCACTAAGCACATGAAGCAAGAGGCTCATTAAGCAACACCTCATCCCTCCTTGATAGTATTGGCTTTTCCTAAAGACTCAATGTGATCTTGGATCACTAAAATATAAAATGAAGAGTCTTGAGCTTTTGAGCTTGAGCCAATCCTTTGTCCTTAGCATTTTGAGGGTTCCACTTTCACATGCATGCCATGCCAATCATTGAGCTTTCCTGAAATAGTCATCTTGGAATAGCATTAGCTCAATGAGCTATATGTTGTTATGAATTACCAAAACCACCTACGGATAGTTGCACTTTCAATCTCCCCCTTTTTGGTAATTGATGACAACATATAGATCAAAGCTTCGACAAATGATAATAAGCATGAAATATATCGTCGCTTTGAGAAGTATGTGACAAGTAAGAGCTCCCCCTAAATTTGTGCATATTTAAAATTTGCGTTGG
>NW_025274661.1:0-1319 GCF_018294505.1 Triticum aestivum
TGTCATCTTATCAAGTTATACCTCCCTTCTCAACCGGAGTGCTGTCTAAAATCTTTCTTACACCTTGAGCCTTCCTTTCAATAGTTCCGGAGGTAGTGTGTTGTTGATTTCATCAAGTATCTTCTCATCTTGTCAAGTTCATGTTCGATTCCTCCCATTTATAGTCGGAGTGTTGTCCAAATTATATCAGTCTTATTCCTTCGCTCTCTTGTTTTAATCGGAGTGTTATCATAATTGATCCTTATTGTTCCTTGTACCTCTCGTTTCTACCGGAGTGCTTGCATGTACTTCTTGTCCATTGCAACTCTTTTCTTATGTCTTTCAACCTACAAGGTTCTAGTAATGTTCCTTGTTCCTCTTTTTTTCTAATGGAGTGTTTTCAACTTTGTTCATCTCCGTTGTATTCTTTTTCTCAAAAATGGTTTAACCTTTCAAGGTACTTTGGTTTCACTCGTTTGTCAAAGAAGCAACTTAGTTGTACCTCTTCTCTTCCTCTTTCGTTTCTCTCCGGTGCCATCCTAGATATCGGGACGAGATCCTCTTGTAGTGGTGGAGTGTTGTGATGCCCCAAGACCGGAGCTTCAGATGCCTTCCAGGGTTTCCGGGTTTCCTCGTGTGATTTGTTTGGTTCATTGCATTCATCATTGCATATTTTGCATGGCATCTGTCATCATGCCATCTTTTTCTCAAAGCTAACTAAAACTCGCCTAAATAAATTGCATGGATCTTCGGTCCATTTAAACCGAGGGAACTCACATGGTGGCTTATCTTTATACCATATCCTCCCAGTAATTAGGGAGCTACTATAAATATTCCATTAGTTTGGAATTACTCGCAAACACACTTGCAATGTAAACTCTCATGTCTTTTCTGCTTCAAGTTTGGCCCCCAAACTTTGCCCATAATTTCTTTCATCGCTTTCCCGATCTCCACAAAATTCCGAACATTTTTGGACTCTCCAAATATGTTTTCCTAATTCAAACTTATTTGAATCACATTCAAATATGTTCAAATGCAATCCTTCCAAAACGGTGTCAAATGTATTTTTCTTGGATCAGTCTCATTTTGTGAGCCCTGGAAAAATTGGCCTCCTGCACAAATTCTTTCTCTATCTCTTGCTTTCGCTCCTTTTCTTTCTTTGTTGTTTTTTTGAAAGAAAATGGCAGAGAGGATTTTTTTTAAAAGAGAGAGAGGATGGAAGCTAGCCCAGCTGGGCCTCCCAACCATCTGCGCCTAGGCCCATCAGTGCCCAATCCATTATAAACCCTAGCGCAGGGAGAGAACCCATCTCCTCTCCCCCGTTCGATCCTTCCTCCAGC
>NW_025274662.1:0-1319 GCF_018294505.1 Triticum aestivum
TTACCGGCAAGTCACTTTACTCGTTCCGTAACACATCATCCCGTGATCAACTCCTTGGTCACATTGCGCATATGATGATGTCCTACCGAGTGGGCCCAGAGATACCTCTCCGTTTACACGGAGTGACAAATCCCAGTCTCGATCCGCATAAAACAATAGATACTTTCGGAGATACCAGTAGTGCACCTTTATAGTCACCCAGTTACGTTGTGACGTTTGATACACCCAAAGCACTCCTACGGTATCCAGGAGTTACACGCTCTCATGGTCGAAGGAAGAGATACTTGACATTGGCAAAGCTCTAGCAAATGAACTACACGATCTTTTGTGCTAGTCTTAGGATTGGGTCTTGTCCATCACATCATTCTCCTAATGATGTGATCCCGTTATCAACGACATCCAATGTCCATAGCCAGGAAACCATGACTATCTGTTGATCACAACGAGCTAGTCAACTAGAGGCTCACTAGGGACATATTGTGGTCTAAGTATTCACACGTGTATTACGATTTTTGGATAATACAGTTATAGCATGAATAAAAGACAATTATCATGAACAAGGAAATATAATAATAATACTTTTATTATTGCCTCTAGGGCATATTTCCAACAGTCTCCCACTTGCACTAGAGTCAATAATCTAGTTCACATCGCCATGTTATTAACACTCACAGGTCACATCGCCATGTGACTAACACCCAAGAGTTTACTAGAATCAGTAGTCTAGTTCACATCACTATGTGATTAATACTCAATGAGTTTTAGGTTTGATCATGTTGCTTGTGAGAGAGGTTTTAGTCAACGGGTCCGAACCTTTCAGATCCGTGTGTGTTTTACAAATCTCTATGTCATCTCCTAGATGCAGCTACCATGCTCTATTTGGAGCTATTCCAAACAACTGTTCTACTTGGAGCTATTCTAAATTATTGCTCCATTATATGTATCCGGTCTCTCTACTCAGAGCTATCCGGATAGGTGTCAAGCTTGCATCGTCGTAACCTTTACGACGAACTCTTTTACCACCTCCATAATCGAGAAAATTCCTTAGTCCACTAGTTACTAAGGATAACTTTGACCGCTGTCCTGTGAGCCATTCTTGGATCACTCTTGTACCCCTTGACTGACTCATGGCAAGGCACACTTCAGGTGCGGTACACAGCATAGCATACTGAAGAGCCTACGTCTTAAGCATAGGGGACGACCTTCGTCCTTTCTCTCTATTCTGCCGTGGTCGAGCTTTAAGTCTTAACTTCGTACCTTACAACTCAGGCAAGAACTCCTTCTTTGACTGGTCCATCTTGAACACCTTCAAGATCATG
>NW_025274663.1:0-1319 GCF_018294505.1 Triticum aestivum
CTCAGTCAACCCTGTTGACTGCTGACGTCAGCATGACATCATGCTGACGTCATAAATACATTTTTTTCGAATTAATTAAATAAATAATTAAATTCCAAAATTATTAAAATCTTTTAAAATTCATATCTTTTAATCCGTAACTCGGATTAAAATATTTTCAACATGAAAGTTGCTCAGAACGACGTGACGATTCCGGATACGCAGTCCGTTCGTCCGCCACACCCCTCTAACCTATCGAACCCGCAACTTTCCCCCTCCGGCTCCTCTGCCCGAAAACACGAAACACCGGGAATACTTTCCCGGATGTTTTCCCCCCTTCACCGGTATCACCTACTACCGCGTTAGGGCACACCGAACACCGCGTATTGCCTTGTTATATTTTGTGATGCTTTGTTTGCTCTGTATTCATTATTTCTTCCCCCTCTTCTCTCCGGTAGACTACGAGACCGACGCTGATGCCACCGAGTTCGACTACGGAGTTGACGACCCCTCTCTCTTGCCAGAGCAACCAGGCAAGCCCCTCCCCCTTGATCACCAGATATCGCCTATTCTTTTCTATACTGCTTGCATTAGAGTAGTGTAGCCTGTTACTGCTTTCCGTTAACCCTATTCTGATGCATAGCCTGACATTGTCGCTACATCTGTTGATACCTTACCTGCAATCCTATATGCTTAGTATAGGATGCTAGTTTATCATCATTGGCCCTACATTCTTGTCAGTCTGCCTCGCTATACTATTGGGTCGTGATCACTCGGGAGGTGATCACGGGTATATACTATACATACATACTATACAGATGGTGACTAAGTCGGGTCAGCTCATTGAGTACCCGCAAGTGGTTCTGACAAGGGGGCTGAAAGGACAGGTGGCTCCATCCCGGTAGAGGTGGGCCTGGGTTCCCGACGGCCCTCGACTGTTACTTTGTGGCGGAGCGACAGGGCAGGTTGAGACCACCTAGGAGACAGGTGGGCCTGGCCCTGTTCGGCGTTCGCGGATACTTAACACGCTTAACGAGATCTTGGTATTTGATCTGAGTCGGCTACGAGCCTATACGCACTAACCATCTACGCGGGAGTAGTTATGGGTATCCCGACGTCGTGGTATCAGCCGAAGCACTTCAGACGTCAGCGACGGAGCGGCGCGCGCCGGATTGGACTGGAACGCCTACTAGGCTAGGTCTGCTTCCGGCCGCCCTCGCAACGTGCAGGTGTGCTCAGGGCGATGGGCCCAGACCCCTGCGCGCTTAGGTTTAGACCGGCGTGCTGGCCTCTCTGTTTTGCCTAGGTGGGGCTGCGACGTGTTGATCTTCCGCGGCCGG
>NW_025274664.1:0-1319 GCF_018294505.1 Triticum aestivum
TAGGTCCCATGCAAGAAATGGGAATGAATTTCAAACACCGGGGCACCGTTGATTGCTGGCAAAACATTGAGATGCCTGGTTTTTAAATTCTATTAAATCCAAAACTCGTCTGAAATTCATGAAACTTGGCATGCTATCATGGAGCGGCATCAACATGCCGTGGTACAAATTTAGTCCCATTTGGGGCAAGTTTGGGTATATGCTTCTCACAAACCTAAGCTTCTCACGGCAAGCATGATGGTTTTCGGTATGGAACATCCCACCTTTGTGAACGAAACGATATCCATTGCCTGTTATTGCTTTCAAAATTTTCTCTCATGTCAACATAGAACAACAGGAGTGTTGTGTGATTTTTTGTGATTTTTCGGGGTTCGTTTGGACATTTTTATGCATTAACTGAGTTTTCAATGCATTTTATGTGCACAATTAAAATTTGAACTACATGCACATGCTCCAGTGCATATAAATTGGTTGAAATAAAATTTGTGTCCTTGGGTGCATGCTTAGATCCCATGCAAGAAATGATAATGAATTTCAAACACCGGGGCACCGTTGACTGCCGGCAAAACATTGAGATGCCTGGTTTCTAAATTCTAGTAAATCCAAAACTCGTCTGAAATTCATGAAACTTGGCATGCTATCATGGAGCGGCATCAACATGCCGTGGTACAAATTTTGTCCCATTTGGGGCAGGTTTGGGTATATGCTTCTCACAAACCGGAGCTTCTCAGAACAAGCATGATAGTTTTCGGTAGGGAACGTCCCATCTTTGTGGACGAAACGATATCCATTGCCTCTTATTGCTTTCAAATTTATTCTCGTGTCAACATAGAACAACAGAAGTTTTGTGTGATTTTTTGGGGTTCGTTTGGACATTTTTATTCATTAACTGAGTTTTCAATGCATTTTATGCGCATAATTAAAATTTGAACTACATGCACATGCTCAAGTGCATATAAATTGGTTGAAAAATCAAATCTATGTCCTTGGGCGCATGCTTAGGTCCCATGCAAGATATGGGAATGAATTTCAAACACCGGGGCACCGTTGATTGCTGGCAAAACATTGAGATGCCTGGTTTTTAAATTCTAGTAAATCCAAAACTCGTCTGAAATTCATGAAACTTGGCATGCTATCATGGTGCGGCATCAACATGTTGTGGTACAAATTTTTTGGGGTTCGTTTGGACATTTTTATGCACTAATTGAGTTTTCAATGCATTTTATGTGCATACTTCAAATTTGAACTACATGCACATGCTCCAGTGCATATAAATTGGTTGAAAAATCAAATATGTGTCCTTGGGTGCATGCTTAGGT
>NW_025274665.1:0-1319 GCF_018294505.1 Triticum aestivum
ACAGCTGCAAGATGGAGGAGAATAGTTCTATCAGTGAGCATATACTCAGAATGTCTGGATATAACAATCACTTGATTCAACTGGGAGTTAATCTTCCGGATGATAGCGTCATTGACGGAATTCTTCAATCACTGCCACCAAGCTACAAGAGCTTCCTGATGAACTATAATATGAAAGGGATGTATAAGACGATTCCCGAGCTCTTCGCAATGCTAAAGGCTGCGGAGGTAGAAATCAAGAAGGAGCATCAAGTGTTTGAAGGAAATATGCCCTAGAGGCAATAATAAAGCTATTATTTATTTCCTTATTTCATGATAAATGTTTATTATTCATGCTAGAATTGTATTAACCGAAAACATAATACATGTGTGAATACATAGACAAACAGAGTGTCACTAGTATGCCTCTACTTGACTAGCTCGTTGATCAAAGATGGTTATGTTTCCCAGCCATAGACATGAGTTGTCATTTGATTAACGGGATCACATCATTAGGATAATGATGTGATTGACATGACCCATTCCATTAGCTTAGCACCTGATCGTTTAGTATGTTGCTATTGCTTTCTTCATGACTTATACATGTTCCTATGACTATGAGATTATGCAACTCCCGTTTACCGGAGGAACACTTTGTGTGCTACCAAACGTCACAACGTAACTGGGTGATTATAAAGGTGCTCTACAGGTGTCTCCGAAGGTACTTGTTGGGTTGGCGTATTTCGAGATTAGGATTTGTCACTCCGATTGTCGGAGAGGTATCTCTGGGCCCTCTCGGTAATGCACATCACATAAGCCTTGCAAGCATTGCAACTAATGAGTTAGTTGCGAGATGATGTATTACGGAACGAGTAAAGAGACTTGCCAGTAACGAGATTGAACTAGGTATTGAGATACCGACGATCGAATCTCAGGCAAGTAACATACCGATGACAAAGGGAACAACGTATGTTGTTATGCGGTCTGACCGATAAAGATCTTCATAGAATATGTAGGAGCCAATAAGAGCATCCAGGTTCCGCTATTGGTTATTGACCGGAGACGTGTCTCGGTCATGTCTACATTGTTCTCGAACCGTAGGGTCCGCATGCTTAACGTTACGATGACAGTTTCATTATGAGTTTATGCATTTTGATGCATCGAAGTTTGTTCGGAGTCCCGGATGTGATCATGGACATGACGAGGAGTCTCGAAATGGTCGAGACATAAAGATCGATATATTGGATGGCTATATTCGGACACCGGAAATGTTCCGGGAGATTTCGGAGAAAACTGGAGTGCCGGAGGGTTACCGGAACCCCCCGGGAGAAATAATGGGCC
>NW_025274666.1:0-1319 GCF_018294505.1 Triticum aestivum
CTTTTATTTCGAGTTACTAACACTTAGCAACCGAACCGGTATCTAATACCCTGGTGCTGCTAGGAGTACTAGTAAAGTACACATTCATATAACGTATATCCAATATACTTCTGTCGACCTTGCCCGCCTTCTCATCTACCAAGTATTTAGGGTAGTACTGCTTCAGTGACCGTTCCCCTCATTACAGAAGCACTTAGCCTCGGGTTTGGGTTCAACCTTGGGATTCTTCACTGGAGCAGCAAACGACTTGCTGTTTCATGAAGTATCCCTTTTGCCCTTGCCCTTCTTAAACTAGTGGTTTTACTAACCATCAACAATTGATGCTCCTTCTTGATTTCTACTCTCGCGGTGTCAAACATCGCGAATAGCTCAAGGATCATCATAACTATCCCTGATATGTTATAGTTCATCACGAAGCTCTACTAGCTTGGTGGCAGTGACTATGGAGAACTATCACTATCTCATCTGGGAGATTAACTCCCACTCGATTCAAGCGATTGTGGTACTCAGACAATCTGAGCACATGCTCAACGATTGAGCTTTTCTCCCTTAGTTTGCAGGTTTAAGAAACTTGTCAGAGGTCTCATACCTCTTGACGTGGGCACTAGTCTGAAATCCCAATTTCAGTCTTCGGAACATCTCATATGTTCTGCGATGTTTCACAAACGTCTTTGGTGCCACAATTCTAAACCATTAGAACTATCACGTAGTCATCAAAACGTGTATGTCAGATGTTTCGCAACATCTACAGACGACGCTGAGGTTCAGCACACCGAGCGGTGCATTAAGGACATAAGCCTTCTGTGTAGCAATGAGGACAATCCTCAGTTTACGGACCGAGTCCGCATAATTGCTACTACCAACTTTCAACTAAATTTTCTCTAGGAACATATCTTAAACAGTAGAACTAAAGCGTATGACATAATTTGCAAAGACCTTTTGACTATGTTCATGATAATGAAGTTCATCTGATTATGAACTCCCACTCAGATAGACATCCCTCTAGTCATCTAAGTGATACATGATCCGAGTCAAACTAGGCCGTGTCCGATCATCACGTGAGACGGACTAGTCATCATCGGTGAACATCTCCATGTTGATCGTATCTTCTATACGACTCATGCTCGACCTTTCGGTCTCTTGTGTTCCGAGGCCATGTCTGTACATGCTAGGCTCGTCAAGTCAACCTAAGTGTTTTGCATGTGTTCCGAGGCCATGTCTGTACATGCTAGGCTCGTCAACACCCGTTGTATTCGAACGTTAGAATCTATCACACCCGATCATCACGTGGTGCTTCGAAACAACGAACCTTCGCAACG
>NW_025274667.1:0-1319 GCF_018294505.1 Triticum aestivum
GGTCATCAACACTCACATATTCGGCCGATTCAAGTCCGTTCCGTGCACTATTACTCAGCGTTTTGGGGTCCCGTAGTGATTTCCATAGTTGTTGAACCCCAAGATGTGCTTACGTGTTGGTCAACAACACTCGCAGTTTTGGCCGATTCTAGCCCGTTTCATGGACTATTACTCACCGTTTTCGGGTCCAAAAGCGATTTCCATGGTTGTCGAACTCCAAGGTGCGCTTACGTGTCGGTCATCAATAATCACAGTTTGGGCCGATTCTGGCCCGTTTCTTGGACTATTACTCTTTTTTGGGGTCCCGGAGTCATTTCCACGATTGACGAACCCCGGGGTGCGTTTTCGTGTCGGTCATCAACACTCACATATTCGGCCGATTCTAATACGTTTCGTGCACTATTACTCAGTGTTTTGGGGACCCAGAGCGATTTCCACGATTGATGAACCCCGGGGTGCGTTTATGTGTCCGTCATCAACACTCACAGTTTTGGCCAATTCTGACCTGTTTCGCGGACTATTACTCACCGTTTTGGGGTCCCGTAACGATTTCCATAGTTGTTGAACCCCAAGATGTGCTTACGTGTTGGTCAACAACACTCGCAGTTTTGGCCGATTCTGGCCCGTTTCATGGACTATTACTCACCGTTTTCGGGTCCCAAAGCGATTTCCATGGTTGTCAAACTCCAAGGTGCACTTACGTGTCAGTCATCAACAATCACAGTTTGGGTCAATTCTGGCCCGTTTCTTGGACTATTACTCTATTTTGGGGTCTCGGAGTCATTTCCACGATTGACGAACCCCGGGGTGCGTTTACGTGTCGGTCATCAACACTCACATATTCGGCCTATTCTAATACGTTCCATGCACTATTACTCAGCGTTTTGGGGACCCAGAGCGATTTTCACGATTGATGAACCCCGGGGTGCGTTTATGTGTCCGTCGTCAACACTCACAGTTTTGGCCAAATCCGACCTGTTTCGTGGACTATTACTCACCGTTTTGGGGGCCCCGAAGCGATTTTCATAGTTGTTGAACCCCAAGGTGTGCTTACGAGTTGGTCATCAACACTCCCAGTTTTGGGTTATTCTGGCCCGTTTCATGGACTATTACTCACCGTTTTGGGGTCCCAAAGCGATTTCCATCATTGTCGAACTCCAAGGTGCGCTTACGTGTCGGTCATCAACAATCACAGTTTGGGCCGATTCTGGCCCGTTTCTTGGACTATTACTCTATTTTGGGGTCACGGAGTTGTTTCCACTATTGACGAACCCCGGGGTGCGTTTACGCGTCGGTCATCAACACTCACATATTCCGCC
>NW_025274668.1:0-1319 GCF_018294505.1 Triticum aestivum
ATGGCCTTCTCTTCATCTCCGCTTGCCACCGTGTACCCCTGGCTGCACAGGCTCCCGCCACGTGCCCCTGAGGAAGCCTCATGGCGACACGCGGGTGGGTGCGCTGGAGCGTGGGTACAGAGTGGCAGCGGGCCCCCGGCGAGTACCTTGTCGGGGTTGTCGTCTTGTCGAGTCGAGAAGCTTGTCGCTCACCGGACCTTGCCGGGACGTGCGGTGCATCACGACAAGTTTCTTGAAGTGCCGTGGTTGGCCTTCCCAGCAAGCTCCTCTTGCCGGGGTCTTGTCTCTTCCCGGCAAGATCCTCTTGCCGGGGCCCTGTCTCTTCCCGGCAAGATCCTCTTGCCGGGGCCTTGTCTCTTCATCTTGAAAGCTTTGTTCTTGAATGGCTCCAAAGGAACCCACGGAGGATTCTGGCGGTCGTCCGGCAAGCCTTGCCGCGCGGCGCTGCAACTGCCCGTGCACAAGTTCGGGGTACTAGGGTACCCCTACTCTAGTACACCGACACGGTGTATTCAAACATCAATCCGGGCCGGCGGCTTAAAGGGAGAATGCACCATGAAATCCAGCAACGGACGAGATCAACACCAGTTAAACCGTTGGCAAGGAGAGCCCAGAGTTTGGTGAGTTGAGATGCATAAGCTTCTCGGTCTTTGGCAGGCAATCTCTGAGGTAAGGGGTGATTATTGTTGAGTCAGTGCGGACGGTAGCCCGGTAGAGGATTCTCTTCAACAGGGGCAGTATTTTGACAGTAGAACCAAGTGTGGTTCCAGTCTTTTGGATGGCTGTGAAGTTTAGCGTGAGGAAAATCAACCTCTTTCCTCTTTTGAATCGACACACCGCCAAGTTCAGTATTAGGTCCATCAGAAAATTTTGTCCGGCGGTTTAAGTGAAAGAGATCTAGAAAGAGATCGACAGTGGGTTCTTCTTGCAGATAAACCTCACAGAATACTTGGAAGTTGCATATGTTGGACACAGAATTTGGTCCAATATCTTGAGGATGAAGTTGGAGCCTGGCAAGAACATCCTGGAATTTTTTTGATCCGGGAGGACTGAAACCTCGAGCTAAATGCTGCAAGAATACAATCACTTCTCCATCTTGAGGTTCAGGGGGGCATTCAGGGCCAGGAACTCGCCAACGGAGGACATTTTTTGAGGCTAAAGCGCCGGTGGTGACATATTCATTGATTAGCGTTTCTGTGATCCGAGATGGAACCCAGTTGCAAGCAGCAAATTGTTTCGTCATCTTACAAAGTCTGTAAAAGGAAAATGGATGGTTTATGATTGGCGGTTCGTATCTGTTTATCAAAATGTTAAAACGG
>NW_025274669.1:0-1319 GCF_018294505.1 Triticum aestivum
TTTTTTTATGTTGTACTAATTTCGTTTACTGTTTGTCATGGCAGGTGTTGAAAGATGGTGGGCGCTGGTCGGGAGCGCGCCAAGGCCCCTTCTTCCTCGGCGCGTGGTCTGAGGTCTTCGATTCCAGACGTACCTCTTCGCCGAGCGTTGCTGGACAGTATGTCCACACCGCCGGGCCCTTCTTCGTCCACCGCGGTGCCCAGCAGGGGACGAGGTAGGAAGAGAGGAGGTGGGGCATGTGGTCGCGGGAGAGGAGGTAGGGTGACTGCTAGGGAGCCTTCCTCGCCGCCACCCCCAGCTGTTTCACCCGAGCACGTGACTGCTAGGGTGGACTCGTCCGAGGAGGAGGCTACACGGACTCCGGTCCACGAGCCTCCGGTCCACGGGTCTTGGGCCCACGAGCCTCGGGTCGACTGGCCTTCGGCCCACGAGAGTTCGGCCCACGAGACCCCGGAGGAGCACACGTCCGGATGGGGTACCTGGCCGGATCAGCCCGAGGAGCCGAGTGGCCATGCTGATGATGGCGCGGAGCCGACTGATCTTGAGGAGGAGGGTGGCACCGTCTACCAGCGTGGTGCTACACGGCTCCCGTCCGTGCCGGCGACCCGCGAGCAGAGGTGGTTGATCTTCCCTGATGGGGAGAGGTACGTAAGTGCATTTAATATTTTTGTACCTTCTGCATTCACGTTTCTTCAAATAACTAATGCGTTGGCCTTGTCATGCTGCAGGGGTTGGGACCACCATCATAGTGTCCGCCGGCCCAACTCCGTCCTTGGAGTTCTTTGCCGGCAAAACTTCCCGGGGTTTGTCACGTTGCCTGGTGAGGGTCAGCTTCCAGAGCTTGGGTTGAGCTGGGAGCACTACGTGGCTGCCCCGTCCCCGCCGGATGTCATTATCGACGGTGTCGTGTGCGACACGAGGGCAGACATGGTGATCAGGACGTTCTGGGTAATTTCTCCTTTACACATTTCAAAATCTTCAACTAGCTAGTTATTAATTGTACTAATCAATATTGTCTCATTTGATTGCAGACATTCTACAGGTGTGAGGAGGGATACGAGGAGGAGTGCGCAAATGTTATCCAGAACGTCTGCAAGCGCCTACTCCAGAACTTACGGCACGAGGCTCGGGTGCAGGCTGTTCGAGACTACTACGCCTTGCGTGGTATCAAGAAGACCAAGCCGGCGTGCCGCGATAAGTTCCTGAGTAAGGAGCAGTACATGAAGGTAATTCTTAAGGCCTTCTACTTAAGTTCCTTCATTTAGTAATTCTTAGCCGTAGCGCTCAAGTTTCTATTTGCTAACTTAGGCGCCTCCGAG
>NW_025274670.1:0-1319 GCF_018294505.1 Triticum aestivum
GGTTGCGGTTGGTTCTTTCACTGGTTATGCTTTGGTTTGGTGGAGTGAATATTGTCGGTTACACCCTGATTATATACCTACTACTTGGGATGATTTGAAACTTGCCATGCGACATACTTTCGTCCCTGCTTATTATACTCGTGACATGATTAAGAAGTTGCAACACTTAAAACAAGGTAGTGAAACTGTAACAAAATATTATGATGATTTACAAACTACCTTGTTGCATTCCTCTTTAGAAGAAAGTGAAGATGATTTTATGGATAGATTTTGGGGAGGATTAAACCGTGATATTCAAGAGATACTAATTCATGAAGAGTGTTATCCTATGGACCATTTGTTTCATCTTGCTTGCAAAGCTGAACAGGAAATAAAACGGCGTGTTGGCCACGAGGAGAACAAGCGCACGGTGCACATTCCAAGAGTTGATATGATTGTTCCTTCAACTACTAGGCATACTATGACAACCACGTCCGTTGTTGTCAGGACTACATCACCTCCACCATGTGACACATCGCCCCCGAGAGTGGCTACATCATCTGAGTTGATCATAAGAGGTAATGACAAAGGTACTGATCTTCCATCTCTACATGAGAATGATGAATGCCTTGTCAATTTGAATGCACCATCTAATGAGCTACCCACTACTTTGATCACACCACCTATTTTAGAGGACTACGTTGATAATTTGACTTTGCCATGTGATCAAACAACTGAAATACCAACAATTTTGAATGCACCCATTGAATTAACTATTGATGCAAAAGAACCAATGTTTAATCATTTTGATATCACCTCTAATCTTGGTGATGATTCTGTGTTGAATGACTTATTGCATGTTTGCTTATTTAAGCATGTTGTAGCATGTAAATTTGATGCAAGTAAAGTTTATTCACCAATGTTGGGATGGTTTAATGATGAACATTGTCAATCTTTTGAAATGAATAAGAGCTTCACTTATATGTGCAAACTGAGTTGCAATATTTTCATGCCTTCTACTTCTTGTGCTAATTTTTTGGCTTTAGATTTTATGAACTATGCAAGTTACTCATCTATTCATGTGTCATATATGCAAAAATCAAGGGAAGTAAAAATGGATGACATATACATATACAACATGTACACCTTGTCTCTTTTGTTAGCCACATTTCAGATTAAGCAACGCCGGGGACGGCTTTATTTTCAAGAAGGGGAGGATGATGAGGACATGACTACCTTGGATATGACCAAAAATATTGCATATATGCATATTTGTCAGGTGATTTCTAGTGCAAACTATTCAATAATCTATTTATGTTATCCAGAACAAAAATACTTCA
>NW_025274671.1:0-1319 GCF_018294505.1 Triticum aestivum
CCACTTAATAATTCAATACTGATTTCAAGACCTAAAAATAGAACTATGATCACGAGACTAATTAGCTGTATATCACAGATTTGTTACTAATATTTGGTACTACGATTATCCACGTTAATATTGCAGTATTGATTTTAGTACTGAAAAACAGCTCCACGAACACATGACTCAATTCCATATCACTAATTTCGGTACTAAAATATAGCAATGAGATTAACGACATTAATATTTCAATACTGAAAAACAGCACCACGATGACCCGACTGAGTTGTATATTACTAATTTCGGTACTAAAATTCAGTATTGTGATTATTCACCTTATAATTCAATATTGATTTTAGTACTGAAATACAGCACCAAGATGACCCGACTCTGTTCTATATCACTCATTTCGGTACTAAAATTCAGTATTGCGATTATCCACCTTAATACTTCAATACTGATTTCAGTACTGAAAAACAAAACGATGGCCACCTGATTCACTTCTATATCACTAATTTTGGCATAAAATTTACTGTTGCGATTATTCATGTTAGTATTCAGTATTAATTTGAGTACTCAAAAATATCATGACTAACACATGACTCCGTTCTATATCACTAATTTCAATACTAGAACTCAGTATTGTGATTATTCACGTTAATATTTAATACTGAAAAACAGCACCAAGATGACCCGACTGAGTTGTATATTACTAATTTCGCTACCAAAATTCAGTATTGTGATTATCCACCTTAATATTTCAATACTAATTTTAGTATTGAAATACAGCACCAAGATGACCCGACTCTGTTCTATATCACTCATTTCGGTACTAAAATTCGGTATTGCGATTATCCACCTTAATACTTCAATACTGATTGTAGTATTAAAAATAAAACGACAATCACCCGACTCACTTCTATATCACTATTTTCGGTATAAAATTTAGTATTGCGATTATCCGTGTTAGTATTTCAGTATTAAATTGAGTACTCAAATATAACACGACTAACACCTGACTCAGTTCTATATCACTAATTTCGATACTAAAACTCAGTATAGCGATTATCCACCTTAATATTTCAATACTGATTTTAGTACTGAAAAATAAAATGACGATCACCCGACTCAGTTCTATGTCACTAATTTCGGTATAAAAATCAGTATTGCGATTATTCACGTTAATATTTCAATACTGATTTCAGTACTAAAAACAGTAGCAGGATGACCCGACTCAGTTGTATATCACTAATTTTGGTACTAAAATTCAGTATTGCGATTATCCACTTAATATTTCAAAACTGATTTCAAGACCTAAAAATAGAACGATGATCACG
>NW_025274672.1:0-1319 GCF_018294505.1 Triticum aestivum
TATTATTTATTTCCTTATATCATGATAAATGTTTATTATTCATGCTAGAATTGTATTAACCAGAAACATAATACATGTGTGAATACATAGACAAACAGAGTGTCACTAGTATGCCTCTACTTGACTAGCTCGTTAATCAAAGATGGTTATGTTTCCTAGCCATAGACATGAGTTGTCATTTGATTAACGGGATCACTTCATTAGGAGAATGACGTGATTGACTTGACCCATTCCGTTAGCTTAGCACTCGATCGTTTAGTATGTTGCTATTGCTTTCTTCATGACTTATACATGTTCCTATGACTATGAGATTATGCAACTCCCGTTTATCGGAGGAACACTTTGTGTGCTACCAAACGTCACAACGTAACTGGGTGATTATAAAGGTGCTCTACAGGTGTCTCCAAAGGTACTTGTTGGGTTGGCGTATTTCGAGATTAGGATTTGTCACTCCGATTGTCGGAGAGGTATCTCTAGGCCCACTCGGTAATGCACATCACTATAAGCCTTGCAAGCATTGTAACTAATGAGTTAGTTGCGGGATGATGTATTACGAAACGAGTAAAGAGACTTGCCGGTAACGAGATTGAACTAGGTATCGAGATACCGACGATCGAATCTCGGGCAAGTAACATACGATGACAAAGGGAACAACGTATGTTGTTATGCGGTCTGACCGATAAAGATCTTCGTAGAATATGTGGGAACCAATATGAGCATCCAGGTTCCGCTATTGGTTATTGACCGGAGAGGTGTCTCGGTCATGTCTACATAGTTCTCGAACCCGTAGGGTCCGCACGATTAAAGTTACGATGACAGTTATATTATGAGTTTATATGTTTTGATGTACCGAAGGTTGTTTGAAGTCCCGGATGTGATCACGGACATGACGAGGAGTCTCGAAATGGTCGAGACATAAAGATTGATATATTGAAAGCCTATGTTTGGACATCGGAAGTGTTCCGAGTGAAATCGGGATTTTTCCGGAGTACCGGGAGGTTACCGGAACCCCCCGGTAACTTAATGGGCCTTAGTGGGCCTAGGTGGAAGAGAGGAGAGGAGGCTAGGGCAGGGCCGCGCCCCCTTCCCCCCCAGTCCGAATAGGACAAGGAGAGGGGGGGGGGGCGCCCCCCCTTCCTTCCTCCCCTCCACCTCTTCCCCCTCTCTGCTAGTCCAACATGGAAAAGGGGGGAGTCCTACTCCCGGTAGGAGTAGGACTCCTCCCAGGCACGCCTCTCCTCCATGGCCGACGGCCTCCCCCTTGCTCCTTTATATACGGGGGCAGGGGGGCACCTCTCGACACACAATTGATCAACGAT
>NW_025274673.1:0-1319 GCF_018294505.1 Triticum aestivum
CATAATCGTCATCCTCCTCAGCCGCCGCAGGAGCAGGAGCCAAAGAAGCATCAACAGTAGGTGCAGCAGCACCCGAATTTTGACCAATCTCAATTGGAACGCGCTGTGCCCGTCCCACTTGATTTGGAAGGCGGCGTTGGAGATGTGGTTGTTGTTGTTGTAGAGGTGCGACATGTGCAGCCGGTGGTGGTTGGGGAAGACGCTTGAGTAATTCAGTAAACTTGTTATCCAGCTTTGTCTCAAACGACTTCTCCACGGCATCTATCTTCTCCATAGCCTCTTCAAATCTGTTTAGCACATCTCCCACCTGGCCACTCATCATTTGCTGAAATTTATCATGCAACTCCTTGTTCGTCATGTTCTCCCAATCAGTCTCATCGGCTTGTGAACCTGCCATGGTTAGCAGCAAAAGAAACACAAAAGAATATGATCCTGCAGACTACTAGAAGTGGTGGTGATGGTGGTGTGTCACAAAACCTTCAAGCGAATCTCAAATTCTTACCAGTTCTTACCTAGCAGCAGGTGGTGATCGGCAACCGTTGTAGTCAAAAACTCTCAAAGCTTGGATATAGCGATTACCAGGAAGAGTCAAACGCACGATGTAGACTTATGTGGAGCTGGGAAGGCTTATAATATGGTAGCAAAATGGTAAGCAATAATCAATTCAGAGATGCAAAGTTGAATAAACGCTCAACGACGGTACTGTGCTGGTCCTAGGCTAGACCGTGCTAGAGACGCGAGCCTAGAACACTAACAAAATCACGGCGCTGCACGTAAACAAGGGAAAAGCACACTCTGGAATTTTTTTTCGCTCTTTTTTTTTGCGCTCTTTTTTTTTGCGCTCCTCTTTTTTTTTCCGAGACCTACTCAGGCAAGGAAACACGAAACGGAAAATATATGGATCTCTAAAACCAACCGAATATGAAAAGAACTCGGATTGGTGGTGGATATATGGCGGTAGGATATGGCAGCGGTGGTGGTATATGGTAGCGGTAGTGGTATATGGATACGGATCGGTGGTGGTATATGGATACGGATTGGTGGTGGTATATGGATACGGATGCAAAGCGGTGGCGGATAAGCAATGGTGGTAGATGGCAAGGCGATGATGATGGTGCGGCGGCGGCGTGACAACTTATGACCAGAACTCGAAACTCTAAAAGACTAGGCTCTAAGACCAGCAACTTGACACGACGATGCAACCGCAAATTCAACAAAGCAAAAACCCTAAAAAGATTATGCAAAGGCTCAGATTGGTTCGGATATGATGAACTAACCCTAATTTTTTTTGTGGCTTTTTCGTGGACTGTAGGTATGAA
>NW_025274674.1:0-1319 GCF_018294505.1 Triticum aestivum
AGCGCACGGTGCACATTCCAAGAGTTGATATGATTGTTCCTTCAACTACTAGGCATACTATGACAACCACATCCGTTGTTGTCAGGACTACATCACCTCCACCATGTGACACATCGCCCCCGAGAGTGGCTACATCATCTGAGTTGATCATAAGAGGTAATGACAAAGGTACTGATCTTCCATCTCTACATGAGAATGATGAATGCCTTGTCAATTTGAATGCACCATCTGATGAGCTACCCACTACTTTGATCACACCACCTATTTTAGAGGACTATGTTGATAATTTGACTTTGCCATGTGATCAAACAACTGAAATACCAACAATTTTGAGTGCACCCATTGAATTAACTATTGATGCAAAAGAACCAATGTTTAATCATTTTGATATGACCTCTAATCTTGGTGATGATTCTGTGTTGAATGACTTATTGCATGTTTGCTTATTTAAGCATGTTGTAGCATGTAAATTTGATGCAAGTAAGGTATATTCACCAATGTTGATGAGGACATGACTACCTTGGATATGACCAAAAATATTGCATATATGCATATTTGTCAGTTGATTTCTAGTGCAAACTATTCAATAATCTATTTATGTTATCCAGAACAAAAATACTTCACACACTTTTGTGTTTTGTCTAATTGCAGGTGTATGGGACATTTGTACAATCCACATATGAAGATAAGGAAGAAAGAGATGTTTATTTGCTGTTCAAAAAGTTCTCTCACGTCACTTTTGGCCGAAGAGAAGATAGAGTCCAAGTCTCTCACGTTCTGGATTCAGATTCGGACTGCACAGACACACTTGACTCAAAACGCACACAAGTTTTTCATACGGACTCCGAATTGGGTGATTCTTTTTTTGTTGGAAACTAGATTTCGTGCACTTTCCAACCCAATTGGAATCACCTTCAAATTCGTCCGGAGCGTTGAGTTGTGGACGAAACAATCTGATGCTGCAGCAGAATCCGAGTCAAACTACAAGTCCAAAGGTGTTACATCACCTCCACTTGGGCCCATTGGCCTTGTACGACCTAGATTTAGTTTTAGGCTGCCTTGGGACGTCCTCCCACCTCCTTGGCCGCCACCCCTTGCTCCTATATAAGTAGATCCATCTAGTAGCTTTTCCTGGGGATTTATTTAGTTAAAAGTTAGCCATTGCAACTTCGTGTACTTCGTTTGTGTCCAACGACCAGACCAAGACCGCTTCCGGATCCCCACCATTATCAATACCTCATATATATTTGCAATATTCAGATTGCTTTATCATATTCTTGCTCGTTCTTCGATTGCTTGCAGGAATAGACCTTCGTGGT
>NW_025274675.1:0-1319 GCF_018294505.1 Triticum aestivum
GGGCCAGAATTGGCCAAAACTACTAGTATTGATGACCGACATGTAAACGCACCCCGGGGATCGTTAATCGTGGAAATCACACCGGGGCCCCAAAACAGTGAGTGTTGATGACCGACACCTAAACGCACCTTGGGGTTCAACAAATATGGAAATCGCTTCGGGAGCCCTAAATGGTGAATAATAACCCACGAATCGCGTCAGAATTGGCCAAAACTGTGAGTGTTGACGACAGACATGCAAACGCACTCCAGGGATTGTCAATCGTGGAAATCTCTCTGGGACGCCCAAACGGTGAGTAATAGTGCATGAAACGGACGAGAATTGGCCAAAATTGTGAGTGTTTATGACCGACACTTAAACGCACCGTGGAGTTCGTCAATCGTGGAAATCACTCCGGGACCCCAAAACTAAGTAATAATGCAAGAAATGGGCCAAAATCGTCCCAAAATGCGCTTGTTGATGATCGACACGTAAGCGCACCATTGGGTCAAACAACCATGAAAATCACTTTGGGGCCCCAAAACGGTGAGTAATAGTCCATGAAACGGGCCAGAATCGGCCAAAACTGCGAGTGTTGATGACCGACACGTAAACGGACCTTAGGGTTCAACCACTATGGAATCGCTTCGGGACCCCTAAATGATGAGTAATAGTCCAAGAATCGCGTCAGAATTGGCCAAAACTGTGAGTGTTGACGACAGAGACGCAAACGCACCCGGGGATTGTAAATAATGGAAATCGCTCTGGGAAGCCAAACGGTGAGTAATAGTACACAAAACAGACCAGAAATTGGCCAACATTGTGAGTGTCATTGACCGACACGTAAACGCACCATGGGGTTCGTAAATCATGGAAATCATGCTTGGACCAAAAAATAGAGTAATAGTCCAAGAAACGGGCCAGAATCGGCCAAAACTGCGAGTGTTGATGACCGACACGTAAATGCACCCTGCGGTTCGTTAACCGTGGAAATCACTCCGGGGCCCCAAAACAGTGAGTAATAGTCCATGAAACAGGCCAGAATCAGCCAAAACTGTGATTGTTGATGACTAACACGTAAGTGCGCCTTGGGGTTCAACAACTATGGAAATCACTTCAGGCCCAGAAAACGGTGACTAAAAGTCCACAAAACGCGTTAGAATTGGCCAAAACTGTGAGTGTTCATAACCGACACGTAAGCGCACCCGGGACTTCGTTAATCGTGGAAATCATTCCGGGGCCCCAAAACAGTGAGTAATTGTCCACGAAACGGGCCAGAATTGGCCAAAACTACTAGTATTGATGACCGACATGTAAACGCACCCCGGGGATCGTTAATC
>NW_025274676.1:0-1319 GCF_018294505.1 Triticum aestivum
CATCTCAATGTTTTGCCGGCAGTCAACGGTGCCCCGGTGTTTGAAATTCATTCCCATTTCTTGCATGGGATCTAAGCATGCACCCAAGGACACAAATTTTATTTCAACCAATTTATATGCACTGGAGCATGTGCATGTAGTTCAAATTTTAATTGTGCACATAAAATGCATTGAAAACTCAGTTAATGCATAAAAATGTCCAAACGAACCCCGAAAAATCACAAAAAATCACACAACACTCCTGTTGTTCTATGTTAACACGAGAGAAAATTTTGAAAGCAATAACAGGCAATGGATATCGTTTCGTTCACAAAGGTGGGATGTTCCATACCGAAAACCATCATGCTTGCCGTGAGAAGCTCCGGTTTGTGAGAAGCATATACCCAAACTTGCCCCAAATGGGACTAAATTTGTACCACGGCATGTTGATGCCGCTCCATGATAGCATGCCAAGTTTCATGAATTTCAGACGAGTTTTGGATTTAATAGAATTTAAAAACCAGGCATCTCAATGTTTTGCCAGCAATCAACGGTGCCCCGGTGTTTGAAATTCATTCCCATTTCTTGCATGGGACCTAAGCATGCACCCAAGGACACAGATTTGATTCTTCAACCAATTTATATGCACTGGAGCATGTGCATGTAGTTTAATTTTGAATTATGCACATAAAATGCATTGAAAACTCAGTTAATGCATAAAAATGTCCAAACGAACCCAGAAAAATCACATAAAATCACACGACACGCCTGTTGTTCTGTGTTGACAAGAGAAAAAAATTTGAAAGCAATAAGAGGCAATGGATATCGTTTCGTCCACAAAGGTGGGACATTCCCTACCGAAAAACATCATGCTTGTTGTGAGAAGCTCTGGTTTGTGAGAAGCATATACCCAAACTTGCCCCAAATGGGACAAAATTTGTACCACGGCATGTTGATTCCGCTCCATGATAGCATGCCAAGTTTCATGAATTCCAGACGAGTTTTGGATTTACTAGAATTTAAAAACCAGGCATCTCAATGTTTTGCCAGCAATCAACGGTGCCCGGGTGTTTGAAATTCATTCTCATTTCTTGTATGGGACCTAAGCATGCACCCAAGGACACATATTTGATTTTTCAACCAATTTATATGCACTGGAGCATGTGCATGTAGTTCAAATTTGAAGTATGCACATAAAATGCATTGAAAACTCAATTAGTGCCTAAAAATGTCCAAACGAACCCCAAAAAATTTGTACCACAACATGTTGATGCCGCACCATGATAGCATGCCAAGTTTCATAAATTTCAGACGAGTTTTGGATTTACTAGAATTTAAAA
>NW_025274677.1:0-1319 GCF_018294505.1 Triticum aestivum
CCCCCGAGCTCACCAACCCCTTCGTTCGATCCGCTGTGAGCTGCTGCGTCGATCCCCTCCCTCCCCTGGCACTTTTTCTCCTGCTAGCGCCAATATCCACCGGAGCCGAGAGCTCTTCGCCGCCGGCCATGTCGCCGCCGTAGCCACCGTTGCCTAGAGCTGCAACCGAGCACGCGGCCGTGCTCAGTGCAACCCCAGGAGGTCGTAACACCCCCCTTTGCCTCCTGCCGTGCTCCCTAACACCGACCCCGAGCTCGCCCGAGCTCCGGCCGCCGCTGAGGTCGACGCCGTGCTCAACTCCGGCCACCTCGCGGCCTCCCGTCCGTTCCTTTGGATGCGGAGGAGCAAGAGCTTCTCCCTAGTGCCCTCAGCGCGCCAAACCACCGCTCGTAGCGCCAAACCCGCCACCACCCGAACTCCGGCCGCCGCCGTCGTCATGATTGCCATCGCCTCCGGCCACCCTAGCTTCTCCTGTTTGCCCTGTTAGATGCGCGCGAGCCTGGGCATCCCGTAGAGCCCCTCCGCCGCTCTTTTGGTCATCGGAGGGCGAATCCCGATGCTCTCCGCCGTCCCTGGCCTCGCCGGCGACGAGCCTCGGGTCAACTCCGGCGAGTTTGACCCGGGTTTGACCCCACTGGCCGGTTTGACCCCCCTCTCTCTCACTGACATGCGGGCCCCGCCCGGCTAATTAAGTTAGGTTAGTATTAACTAAGCTAGGTTAGTTTAGTTAGACACTGACACTCGGGACCCACCGGTCAGAGTTTGACCGGACTGTGCCACGTTGACCTGCTGACGTCATCATGACGTCAGGATGATGCAGTAATGTTTTCTGGATTTGTTTTTATTCAGAAAATTCTAGAAAATTGTAAAAACTTCAAAAAAATCATAGAAATTCAACCGTAACTCCAAATTAAATAATTTATATATGAAAAATTATCAGAAAAATTCAAGGAATCCATCTGTACCATTTTCATGCATGTTAGAACAACTTATAGCTGCTGTTTAGCACAAATCATATAAATGGCATCTGAATAATCACATATGGAGTTTGAATTTGAATCTTGTATTCAAACCAACTTCATTTAATCTGTTGCTAGTTGCATTAGCTCAAAACACATTCATATTGCCATGTCATGAGCATGCATCATATTGTGCATTGCATTGATTGTATTTCTTCTTGTTGCCGGTATCTGTTCCCTCCCGGTAGACGATGTTCCGACGTTGTGATCGTTGACACTGATGAAGACTCAATGTTATCTTCAGAAGTGCCAGGCAAGCAAAACCCCCTTGTTCATTCCGATACAATCCTACTCTCTCGC
>NW_025274678.1:0-1319 GCF_018294505.1 Triticum aestivum
CTAAGTTACAAAAATCCTACCGAGTGAAGAGCGATCCTCTCACTCGGGGGCTTAGCTGCAGTCCAAGCACTCGCCTAAGTTTATCAAAATCCTACCGAGTGGTAAGCCAGCCTTCCACTCGGAGGCTTAGCTGCAGCCTCGTGCTCGCCTAAGTTACAAAAATCCTACCGAGTGAAGAGCGATCCTCTCACCCGGGGGCTTAGCTGCAGTCCAAGCACTCGCCTAAGTTTATCAAAATCCTACCGAGTGGTAAGCCAGCCTTCCACTCGGAGGCTTAGCTGCAGCCTCGTGCTCGCCTAAGTTATAAAAATCCTACCGAGTGGTAAGCCAGCCTTCCACTCGGAGGCTTAGCTGCAGCCTCGTGCTCGCCTAAGTTATAAAAATCCTACCGAGTGAAGAGCGATCCTCTCACTCGGAGGCTTAGCTGCAGTCCAAGCGCTCGCCTAAGCACAGGCACCTTGCTTTGAACCTGCAAAGGACATTTTGAGCCGAAGGCAATCATATTCAAGCGCCAAATTCAAGTTTGAATCGGTGTCTAAAGGAACCGAAAGTGCTCAGGCGTCAAGCCTGTTAAAGTTTGTCGGATACAATTCCACTCGGCATACCAAGGCAAATTTAAAAGAGTCGAGCCAGAAGAAATTTTTTACCCCTCCTGTGGAGGGCTGGAAGGTGCGACGAATTCATCAAGGTCAATTCCGTCGGCGATCCGAGTGGCAGCTGCAAGGAAAGTCTCCATAAAGGACCTGAAGTCGTGCTTCTTGGTATTGGCCACCCGAAGAGCCGCCAGCTTCTCCTCTCGTGCATCTTTGCAGTGGACTCGGGCCAGACACAGAGCGACATCTGCACCACACCGAGCCGAGGACTTCTTCCATTCCTGCACTCGACCAGGGATCGCGTTCAAGCGGGCCATTAATGACTCAAGGTCATTCTGAAGTGTCTCCTCAGGCCAGAGCGTCGAGTCGATGCGAGATGTGGCGGCCTTCAGCCTTGCGAGATAATCCACGACAGCTGCAACGCGAGACTCCAGTCGGAAAATATCCATGGCAACCTCGTCACTCACTGGAGAATTGACAGGGTCAAGGTTTGGCTCCAGTCGGCTGGTTTCTTCTTCAAAGTTTTGACAAAATTCTGCAAGGGTGATCACTAAGTCAAGGGGATAGTCGAATGGAAGAAGCCACAGTCAGAAATATTTGCCAAACATGGAGGTTTACCTTCGAGCATAAGAAACAGCTTCTTGGCAAAGCCACTCAGGAAGGCCTCCAGTTCAGTCTTCTTCTCAGTCAATTTGCTGACTTGATCGGTCAAGGCAGCTTTGTCAG
>NW_025274679.1:0-1319 GCF_018294505.1 Triticum aestivum
ATGTTTTCATTTAAAGTTTCTTTTATTTTAGTTTTATAAAATACCCAGTCAGCACCTAAATTAGTGTTACTAATTAGTCCACTGTCACAATTATTTTGTTACACTACTAATTTAGTTTTATTATTATAACTTTATAAAAGGCATCTAATTAATTGTTTTTGACTGTCATTTCTATTACTTTAGTGCATTTAAATATTTTATTAAAAGATAATTTATCCACCAATATTTACTAAGGATTATAGACACCTTAGGAACAATTTAGTTTTGAGTTTTGAAAACTTTAATTGTTTAACTTAAATTCAAATTTTGAATATGAATCGTTTTGAACTAACGTGAGATTATCAACAGTAATCCGAGGTGACATGGCATCATTAATGTGGGGTTACTATAGCCTAATTATCCGGGCGTCACAATTCTCCTCCACTACAAGAAATCTCGTCCCGAGATTTAAGCGGTGGAGTAAGGGGCGAAGGTGTTGGTAGCGAAAAAACTAACGAGTCTTCTCGGTCTTGGTTGCTCTTCTCGAAGTGGTCGATCCATTACATTGATGTCTTCATTTTTCTGCTTCAGGTCATTAAGATGAAGTCGGCATCCTTTCTTCGGAAACTCCATCGTACTAACGAAAGAATAAAGGGGGAGTATTCCGGGAGAACGGGCCTCGGCAAGGTTGACTATTTGGTAGATAACATCGGGGAATGGGGTAGGAAGTAACTCTCGAATTGAACTTAAGAAAATATCGAGAGTAAAGTAAGAAGGTACCATGAGAAGTTCCAAACGGATAGGCCATAGTTCGATGTCTGAAACAACATGCGAAAGGGGTCCAGAGCAATGAGATTGAGTATTGCGTCTGATACCAGAATAGATCAACAGGAAGGTGGCTCGTGATCTTTCATACGAAGCCAAGCGTGAGGATTAGCTTTAGTAACAGGGGTGCAGGAGAGTCAGGTTTCGATCCTGTGGAACTGTGGGTTATGGGCCCACCATGTGGTTGAAAGTAGGAAGGGGGCCGGCATTTTGCACGGTCATGATAGTAAGGTGTGTCAAAGGGTAGCCTGTCAGATATGTCGGCAACAACATCGATACCAAGGGCGAGGGACGAAGAGAACCATTTTCCTGCTCGTTGAACGAGGCGGGCCAATAGGCAAAGTTCTCGTCCATCGGTGGTTACCGGAATGTTTTCAACAATAGTAACAGGGTCTTGCTGCAGAGTTGTACACCGAGGTGTTTACATAAGCAGGAGAACATTACTGCTTAGATCATATAGACCACAAGAAAGGTTAAACAAAACAATGGAAAGGAAAAGGTGATCATCAGATCAA
>NW_025274680.1:0-1319 GCF_018294505.1 Triticum aestivum
AGAACCAAGACATTATGAATGCTTGGCAGTCTCGTGCTGATGATTACTCCCTCGTTCAGTGCGGCATGCTTTACAGCTTAGAACCGGGGCTCCAAAAGCGTTTTGAGCACCACGGAGCATATGAGATGTTCGAAGAGCTGAAACTAGTTTTTCAAGCTCATGCCCGGGTCGAGAGATATGATGTCTCCGACAAGTTCTACAGTTGTAAGATGGAGGAAAACAGTTCTGTCAGTGAGCACATCCTGAAGATGTCTGGGTTGCACAACCGTATGACCCAGCTGAACATTAACCTCCCAGATGAGGCGGTCATTGACAGAATCCTCCAGTCGCTCCCACCAAGCTACAAGAGCTTTGTGATGAACTACAACATGCAGGGGATGGAAAAGACCATTCCTGAAGTGTTCTCGATGCTGAAGTCAGCAGAGGCTGAAATCAAGAAAGAACATCAAGTGTTGATGGTCCATAAGACCACTAAGTTCAAGAAGGGCAAGGGTAAGAAGAACTTCAAGAAAGACGGCAAAGATGTTGCCGCGCCTGGTAAGCCAGTTACCGGGAAGAAGTCAAAGAATGGACCCAAGCCTGAGACTGAGTGCTTTTATTGCAAGGGGAAGGGTCACTGGAAGCGGAACTGCCCCAAATACTTAGCGGATAAGAAGGCCGGCAACACCAAAGGTATATTTGATATACATGTGATTGATGTGTACCTTACCAGTACTCGTAGTAACTCCTGGGTATTTGATACCGGTGCCGTTGCTCATATTTGTAACTCACAGCAGGAGCTGCGGAATAAACGGAGACTGGCGAAGGACGAGGTGACGATGCGCGTCGGGAATGGTTCCAGAGTCGATGTGATCGCCGTCGGCACGCTGCCTCTACATTTGCCTACGGGATTAGTTTTGAACCTTAATAATTGTTATTTAGTGCCAAGTTTGAGCATGAACATTGTATCTGGATCTCGTTTAATACGAGATGGTTACTCATTTAAGTCTGAGAATAATGGTTGTTCGATTTATATGAGAGATATGTTTTATGGTCATGCTCCGATGGTCAATGGTTTATTCTTAATGAATCTCGAGCGTAATATTACACATGTTCATAGTGTAGATGCCAAAAGATTTAAAGTTGATAACGATAGTCCCACATACTTGTGGCACTGCCGCCTTGGTCACATTGGTGTCAAGCGCATGAAGAAGCTCCATGCCGATGGACTTTTAGAGTCTCTTGATTATGAATCGTTTGACACGTGCGAACCATGCCTTTTGGGCAAAATGACCAAGACTCCGTTCTCCGGAACAATGGAGCGAGCAACCAACTTGTTG
>NW_025274681.1:0-1319 GCF_018294505.1 Triticum aestivum
GACTCAAAACGCCAACAACTTTTTCATACGGACTCCGAATTGGGTGATTCTTTTTTGTTAGAAAGTAGATTTCATGCTCTTTCCAACCCAATTGGAATCACCTTAAAATCCGTCCGGAGCGTTGAGTTACGGACAAAACAATCTGACGCTACACCAGAATCCGAGTCAAACTATAAGTCCAAAGGTCTTACGTCACCTCCACTTGGTCCCATTAGCCTTGTACGACCTAGGGTTAGTTTTAGGCTGCCTTGGGACGTCCTCCCACCTCCTTGGCCGCCACCCCTTGCTCCTATATAAGTAGATCCATCTAGTAGCTTTTCCCTTGGGATTTGTTTAGTTAAAAGTTAGCCATTGCAACTTCGTGTACTTCGTTTGTGTCCAACGACCAGACCAAGACCGCTTACGGATCCCCACCTTTATCAGTACTTCATATATATTCCCTATATTCAGATTGCTTTATTATATTCTTGCTTGTTCTTCGATTGCTTGCAGGAATAGACCTTCATGGTCAGGTTGATCATGCTCCGGCATGGTCAATAACCTCTCGGAGTTGGTTTAGCGATTGCTAAGGCGCAATGTCGTGCACGTTTGTAGTCGGATCGTCAAAGTCATCTTCACCAAATCGATAGTTATCATCTCATCGAAAGATCGGGACACCCCGCCTCTATCAAGTGGTATCAGTTTTCAGGTTGCTCGGTGAGAATTTCCAGTTTTCCTAGATTATATTTATTTTCTTACCTATTGTCCAAGAAAAAGCCACAAAAAAAGTTAGATATATTCATCATTTGTCCTAGCCAGTCCAAGCCTTTGCAATTTTCTTTTCATTGTTTGCATTATTGAATTATTGGTTGCATTATCGTGTCGAGTTGCTGGTCTTAGTGTCTAGTTCCTTTAGAGTTTCGAGTTCTGTTCACATTAGTCACGCCGCCGCTGCATCATTATCCCTTCCGCTGTCCACCATCCCATCCATCAATTTCCACCACGTGCTACAGACTATTCATTGTCATAATCATAGTTGAGGTCAGTCACATCTTCGCCCGATCCAATCTGCATCTTATCTAGCTTGTCTTGGAAAGAGGGAGAAAAAAAGATAGAAAAAAAAGAAAAAAAGGAAATAAGAAAAAGAAAAAGAGAGAAGAAAAAGAAAAAAAAGTGTGAGAAAAAAAAAGTGAGAAGAAAAAAATTCAGATCTATCTAGAATCAATCCCGTACCTGAATTCGGATTGGAATCTATTTTGCACACTGTTCAGTAAAACAGGTGTGTCTTCCTCATACGAAGTCCGTTTTGGCTCCGTGAGTACTCAAAATAAAGCTAGCGA
>NW_025274682.1:0-1319 GCF_018294505.1 Triticum aestivum
CAATTAATAACTAGCTAGTTGAAGATTTTTAAATGTGTAAAGGAGAAATTACCCAGAACTTTCTGATCACCATGTCTGCCCTCGTGTCGCACAAGACACCGTCGATAATCTCATCCGGCGGGGCCGGGGCAGCCAAGTAGTGCTCCCAGCTCAATCCAAGCTCTGGAAGCCGACCCTCACCAGGCAACGTGACAAACCCCGGGAAGTTTTGCCGGCAAAGAACTCCAAGGACGGAGTTGGGCCGGCGGACACTATGATGGTGGTCCCAACCCCTGCAGCATGACAAGGCCAACGCATTAGTTATTTGAAGAAACGTGAATGCAGAAGGTACAAAAATATTAAATGCACTTACGTACCTCTCCCCATCAGGGAAAATCAACCACCTCTGCTCGCGGGTCGCCGGCACGGACGGGAGCCGTGTAGCACCACGCTGGTAGACGGTGCCCCCCTCCTCCTCAATATTAGTCGGCTCCCCGCCATCATCAGCATGGCCACTCGGCTCCTCGGGCTGATCCGGCCAGGTACCCCATCCGGACGTGTGCTCCTCCGGGGTCTCGTGGGCCGAAGGCCAGTCGACCCGAGGCTCGTGGGCCCAAGACCCGTGGACCGGAGGCTCGTGGACCGGAGTCCGTGTAGCCTCCTCCTCGGACGAGTCCACCCTAGCAGTCACGTGCTCGGGTGAAACAGCTGGGGTGGCGGCGAGGAAGGCGTTGTAGCAGTCACCCTACCTCCTCTCCCGCGACCACGTGTCCCACCTCCTCTCTTCCTACCTCGTCCCCTGCTGGGCACCGCGGTCGACGAAGAAGGGCCAGGCGGTGTCGCCATACTGTCCAGCAACGCTCGGCGGAGAGGTGCGTCTGGAATGGAAGACCTCAGACCACGCGCCGACGAAGAAGGGGCCTTGGCGCGCTCCCGACCAGCGCCCACCATCTTTCAACACCTGCCATGACAAACAGTAAACGAAATTAGTACAACATAAAAAAAAGACCGACATGAATAATAATATGTGTATCACTTAAGTGTATCATCATCAAGTACAACATAAAAAAATTTAATACCTGACACTACTAATAATCTCGATCAGTATCATCAATAAATGCATAATCATCATCATCACTATAATCAATGACGGGCTCATAGGGTTCAGTGGCATCAACATGTGGAAGGCCACCTTGACGTAATCGGTCAAGCAATGACAGGTCATCCACAGCAGTAACCTCTTCTTGTTCCGGCTCTTCTTGTTCCTCCTCTGGGGTGATGTCGGATTCACTGTCGCTGTCTACTTCAATGTTTTGGGGTGAAGTATAGCGGTTCTTGAA
>NW_025274683.1:0-1319 GCF_018294505.1 Triticum aestivum
AACAATGCTCCTCCACGTACCAGTTCCGTGACTTGTTTCAAGTGTGGGGAATCTGGTCACTATATGCGTGAGTGTCCCCAGACCAACCCCAACCAGTCTGCTAAAGCTGTTGGCCGTGGCAAGCCGACAGGAAAAATATTCCACGCCAAGCCGGTCACCGCTTCACGTGGCCATGTCAACTGTATCTCTGCCGAAGAAGCTCAAGAGGATCCCAACGTCGTTCTCGGTACGCTTCTTGTTAATTGCCACCCGGCATCTGTTCTTTTCGATACAGGAGCCTCTCATTCTTTTATATCCGAAAATTATGCTCGTTTGCATAACGTTGCATTCTGTGACATGCCATCCACTATGGAAATTTCTACTCCTGGTTCTAGATGGCAGACCTCTAGGGTAAGTTATGGAAATGAAATCCAAGTCGACAGACTTGTTTTCCTCGCGTCTTTGATAGCCCTTAAATCTTCAGATATTAATATCATTCTGGGTATGGACTAGATGTCAGCTCATCAAGCCAAAATTGATTGCTTCTCTAGGACTGTTCAACTCACCCATCCTTCGGGGAAGATAGTCAATGTCTTGACCCGATTAGCCAAGCGACAGTTATATTCTCTTAACGCTAGCCCTTTGCCAGACCTTGAGGACGTTCCGGTAGTCCGTGACTTCCCGGATGTCTTTCCAGAGGAATTGCCAGGTGTTCCACCTGACAGGGATGTTGAGTTCGTAATAGACCTCATTCTAGGAACCGTTCCGATTGCTAGAAGACCCTATAAGATGGCACCACTAGAACTAGCCGAGCTTAAGAAACAACTCGATGAGTCCTTGAAAAAGGGTTTCATCCGACCTAGTTCATCTCCGTGGGCTTGCCCCGTCCTATTCGTTAAGAAGAAGGATGGTACGGACCGGATGGTTGTAGATTACCGACCTGTCAATTTGGTCACAATCAAGAACAAATATCCACTTCCCAGGATCAACGATCTGTATGATCAGCTCGCTGGATCCTCAGTCTTCTCCAAGATGGATTTGAGGTTGGGCTACCATCAAATCAAAATCAGAAACGGGGACATTCCTAAAACGGCCTTTGTTACTCGTTATGGCCAATACGAGTACACCGTCATGTCCTTCGGTTTAACCAACGCTCCAGCCACCTTTTCTCGATTAATGAACTCAATCTTCATGGAGTATTTGGATAAATTCGTCGTGGTTTACCTCGATGATATACTCATCTACTCCAAGAACGAGGAAGAACATGCCGAACATCTAAGGCTAGTGTTGAAGAAACTTCGAGAGCATCGCCTTTATGCCAAATTTTCTAAATGTGAATT
>NW_025274684.1:0-1319 GCF_018294505.1 Triticum aestivum
TTTCAACACAATTTTCTCTAGGAACATATCAAAATAAACACAGGGAAACAACAACGCGAGCTATTGATCTACAACATGATTTGCAAAATACTACCAGGACTAAGTTCATGATAAATTTAAGTTCAATTTAATCATATTACTTAAGAACTCCCACTTAGATAGACATCCCTCTAATCCTCTAAGTGATCACGTGATCCAAATCAACTAAACCATGTCCGATCATCACGTGAGATGGAGTAGTTTCATCGGTGAACATCATTATGTTGATCATATCTACTATATGATTCACGCTCGACCTTTCGGTCTCCGTGTTCCGAGGCCATATCTGCATATGCTAGGCTCGTCAAGTTTAACCCGAGTATTCTGCGTGCGCAACTGTTTTGCACCCGTTGTATTTGAACGTAGAGCCTATCACACCCGATCATCACGTGGTGTCTCAGCACGAAGAACTTTCGCAACGGTGCATACTCAGGGAGAACACTTCTTGATAATTTAGTGAGAGATCATTTTATAATGCTACCGTCAATCAAAGCAAGATAAGATGCATAAAAAGATAAACATCACATGCAATCAATATAAGTGATATGATATGGTCATCATCATCTTGTGCTTGTGATCTCCATCTCCGAAGCACCGTCATGATCACCATCGTCACCGGCGCGACACCTTGATCTCCATCGTAGCATCGTTGTCGTCTCGCCAATCTTATGCTTCCACGACTATCACTACCGTTTAGTAATAAAGTAAAGCATTACATCGCGATTGCATTGCATACAATAAAGCGACAACCATATGGCTCCTGCCAGTTGCCGATAACTCGGTTACAAAACATGATCATCTCATACAATAAAATTTGGCATCATGCTTTGACCATATCACATCACAACATGCCCTGCAAAAACAAGTTAGACGTCCTCTACTTTGTTGTTGCTTGTTTTACGTGGCTGCTACGGGCTTAAGTAAGAACCAATCTCACCTACGCATCAAAACCACAACGATAGTTTGTCAAATAGACTCCGTTTTAACCTTCGCAAGGACCGGGCGTAGCCATACTTGGTTCAACTAAAGTTGGAGAGGCAGTCGCCCGCAAGCCATCTCTGTGCAAAGCACGTCGAGGGAACCGGTCTCGCGTAAGCGTACGCGTAAGGTTGGTCCGGGTCGTCTCGTCCAACAATACTGCCGAACCAAAGTATGACATGCTGGTAGGCAGTATGACTTGTATCGTCCACAACTTACTTGTGTTCTACTCGTGCATATAACATCAACATCAATAACCTAGGCTCGGATGCCACTGTTGGGTTTCGTAGTAATTTCAAAAA
>NW_025274685.1:0-1319 GCF_018294505.1 Triticum aestivum
TTGCCGTCTGCCACTGTAGGCAAACTGACCAAATGGGTCAGCTCCCAGGAAGCACAGTTGGCTGCCACGTGGCTTCTTTGCCATCCGCGGCAGACGGCAAAGGCTCTTTGCCGTCGGTGGCAGACGGCAAAGAGCCTGCATATTGTCTGTTTTTTCTGTTTTTTATTAAATCCCACAATTTGCAGCACATATCACATATATAAGTTTCATATCCAGCACATATCCAACACATATCTAGCACATAAGTTTCATATCACATATCACATCAGTTTCATCCATACACATTGTTCATACATAAGGAAGTTCCATCCATACACATTGTTCCATCCATATATATATTACAATGCAAAGTGTCATGAAGATAGCAAGCTAGATACAATGCAAAGTTTCATCAAAGGAAAAGCAAGCACTCCATCATAGCAAGCTAGCTTCCATCAAGTGAATGAAATCTGCAAAAGGGTAAATAAGAAAGTTAGAAATAGGTGACTAGAACAAGAAGAAGACTAGAACAAGAAGAAGACTAGAACAAGAAGTATATGTCATTTATGAGCTAACTTAGGTGAAATGGATCATATATGAGCTAACTAAGTTGAAATGGGTTGTTTATGAGCTAACTTAGTTGAAATGGATCATTTATGAGCTAACTTAGTTGAAATGGGTCGTTTATGAGCTAACTAAGGTGAAGGGCATCGTTTTTGAGCTAAGTAAGGTGAAATGGGTCATTTTGGAGCTAACCTAGTTGAAATGGATCGTTTTTGAGCTAACTTAGTTGAAATGGATCGTTTTTGAGGTAACTAAGGTGAAATGGATCGTTTTTTAGCTCACTTAGGTCAAATGGATCGTTTTTTATCTAACTTAGTTGAAATGGATCGTTTTTGAGCTAACTTTGTTGAAATGGATCATTTTTTAGCTAATTTAGTTGAAATGGATCGTTTTTTAGCTAACTTAGGTGAAATGGATCATTTAAGAGCTAATTTAGGTGAAATGGATCGTTTTTTAGCTCACTTAGGTCAAATGGATCGTTTATGAGCTAAATTAGTTGAAATGGATCGTTTATGAGATAACCTAGGTAAGATGGGTCATTTTGGAGTTAACGTAGGTGAAATGGGCCATTTTAAAGCTAACGTAGGTAAAATGGATCATTTAGGAGCTAATCTAGGTAAAATGGGTCATTTTTGAGCTAACTTGGATGAACTGCATCATTTATAAGCTAACCTAGGTAAAATGGGTCATTTTGGAGGAAAATAAGCTAACTCTAGGTCATTATGGTAAGCATATTGGAGGAAATAAAGCTAAGTCTAGGTCTTTATGCATTTGTT
>NW_025274686.1:0-1319 GCF_018294505.1 Triticum aestivum
TATATATTAGGCATCAAGATCTATAGAGATAGATCGAGACGCCTCATAGGTCTTTCACAAAGCACATACCTTGATAAGATTTTGAAGAGATTCAGAATGGATCAGTCCAAGAAGGGGTTCTTGCCTATGTTACAAGGTATGAGACTGAGCTCAGCTCAGTCACCGACCACGGCAAAAGATAAAGAAGAGATGAGTGTCATCCCCTATGCTTCAGCCATAGGATCTATTATGTATGCCATGTTGTGTACCAGACCCGATGTAAACCTTGCCGTAAGTTTGGTAGCAAGATACCAAAGTAATCCCGGCAAGGAACACTGGACAGCGGTCAAGAATATCCTGAAGTACCTGAAAAGGACAAAGGACATGTTTCTCGTTTATGGAGGAGACGAAGAGCTCGTCGTAAAGGGTTACGTCGACGCTAGTTTCGACTCAGATCTGGATGACTCTAAGTCACAAACCGGATACGTGTATATGTTGAATGGTGGAGCAGTAAGCTGGTGCAGCTGCAAGCAGAGCGTCGTGGCGGGATCTACGTGTGAAGCGGAGTACATGGCAGCCTCGGAGGCAGCACATGAAGCGATTTGGGTGAAGGAGTTCATCACCGACCTAGGAGTCATACCCAATGCGTCGGGGCCGATCAAACTCTTCTGTGACAACACTGGAGCAATTGCCCTCGCAAAGGAGCCCAGGTTTCACAAGAAGACCAGGCACATCAAGCGTCGTTTCAACTCCATCCGTGAAAATGTTCAAGATGGAGACATAGAGATTTGCAAAGTGCACACGGATCTGAATGTCGCAGATCCGCTGACTAAACCTCTCTCGCGTGCAAAACATGATCAACACCAGAACTCTATGAGTGTTCGATTCATCACAATGTAACTAGATTGGTGACTCTAGTGCAAGTGGGAGACTGTTGGAAATATGCCCTAGAGGCAATAATAAAAGTATTATTATATTTCATTGTTCATGATAATTGTCTTTTATTCATGCTATAACTGTATTATCCGGAAATCGTAATACACGTGTGAATACTTAGACCACACTATGTCCCTGGTAAGCCTCTAGTTGACCAGCTCGTTGTGATCAACAGATAGTCATGGTTTCCTGACTATGGACATTGGATGTCGTTGATAACGGGATCACATCATTAGGAGAATGATGTGATGGACAAGACCCAATCCTAAGCATAGCATAAAAGATCGTGTAGTTCGTTTTGCTAGAGCTTTGCAAGTGTCAAGTATCTCTTCCTTCGACCATGAGATCGTGTAACTCCCGGATACCGTAAGAGTGCCTTGGGTGTATCAAACGTCACAACGTAA
>NW_025274687.1:0-1319 GCF_018294505.1 Triticum aestivum
AATAGCAAGGCACACATCAGGTCTGGTACACAGCATTGCATACATGATAGAACCTATGGCTAAAGCATAGGGAATGACCTTCATTTTCTCTCTATCTTCTGCAGTGGTCGGGCATTGAGTCTGACTGAACTTCACACCTTGTAACATAGGCAAGAACCCTTTCTTTGCTTGATCCATGTAACACTCTGAGAATCATGCTATAGTAACCCCCTGTGATTAAGCTAATCATGTTGCTAAACAGGGCTTGATCACATTTGAACCACAACCTTGTCAAACTCCTAGTTCAAACTTCAATTAAATTTAAAAGTGGAAAATAAAAGTTTTCAAAAATTCAAACAAAAATGTTCAGTGGGTTCTAAATAATACACTGGTAATTATGGTGGAGAAATCACATTTTTATAAAATGCCTAAATGCTTTAAATGAAATAAAACAGAAAAGGAAATAAACAAATAAAAGAAAAGGCAAAACAAAACAGAAAACAGAACAAAAAAAAAAGAACAAAAGCCCCCCCCACTGGACCTGGCCCAACCCGGTGATCGCTCTCTAACAGGGCGACGAGGAGGGGATTGCCGGGTAGGTTTATGCTATGCGATGATACTTGGAGGACTTCAATCTTCTCTCTTCTACATGCTGCAAGATGGAGATGTCCAGAAGCGTAGTCTTCGACAGGACTAGCTATCCCCCTTTTAATTCTGGCATTCTGCAGTTCAGTCCACTGATATGCCCCTTTACACATATACCCATGCATATGTAGTGTAACTCCTTGCTTGCGAGTACTTTGGATGAGTACTCACGGTTGCTTCTCTCCCTCTTTTCCCCTTTTCCTTTCTATCTGGTTGTCGCAACCAGATGTTGGAGTCCAGGAGCCAGACGCCACCGTCGACGACGACTCCCACGGCACTGGAGGTGCCTACTACTACGTGCAGGCCGCTGACGACGACCAGGAGTAGTTAGGAGGTCCCAGGCAGGAGGCCTTGCCTCTTCGATCGTTGCTACTTTTGTGCTAGCCTTCTTAAGGCAAAACTTGTTTAACTTATGTCTGTACTCAGATATTGTTGCTTCCGCTGACTCGTCTATGATCGAGCACTTGTATTCGAGCCCTCGAGGCCCCTGGCTTGTATTATAATGCTTGTATGACTTATTTATGTTGTAGAGTTGTGATGTGATATCTTCCCGTGAGTCCCTGATCGTGATCGTACACATTTGCGTGCATGATTAGTGTACGGTCAAATCGGGGGCGTCACAAGTTGGTATCAGAGCCGACTGCCTGTAGGAACCCCCCTTCCACACTCCTTGGCCGAAGTCGAGTCTAGTCATT
>NW_025274688.1:0-1319 GCF_018294505.1 Triticum aestivum
TGGACTATTACTCACTGTTTTGGGGTCCCGGTGTGACTTGCACAATTAACAAACCCCGGGGTGCGTTTACGTGTCGATCATCAACACTCGCAGTTTCGGCCGATTCTGGCTTGTTTTGTGGCACTCGCAGTTTTGGCCGTTTCTGGCCCGTTTCATGGACTATTACTCACTGTTTTGGGGTCCCGGAGTGATTTCCTTGATTAACAAACCCCGGGGTGTGTTTACGTGTCGATCATAAACACTCGTGGTTTTTGTCGATTCTGACACGTTTTGTGGACTATTACTCACCATTTTGGGGTACCGAAGCGATTTCCATAGTTGTTGAACCCGAAGGTGCGCTTACATGTAGGTCATCAACAATCACAGTTTGGGCCGATTTTGGCCCATTTCTTGGACTATTACTTAGTTTCGCGGGTCCCAGAGTGATTTCCATGATTTACGAACCCCGTCGTGCGTGTACGTGTCGGTCATCAACACTCACAATTTTTGCCGATTCTGGTCCGTTTCGTGCACTTTTACTCACCGCTTTGGGGTCCCAGAGCGATTTCCGTGGTTGTTGAACTGCAAGGTGCACTTACGTGCCTGTCATCAACATTCATAGTTTTTGCCGATTCTGGCCCGTTTCTTGGAATATTACTCTGTTTTGGCGTCCCGGTGTGATTTCCATGATTGACGAACACCGCGGTGCGTTTATGTGTCGGTTAGCAACACTCGCATTTTGGGCCGAATCTGGCCCGTTTCATGGACTAATACTCACCGTTTTGGGGCCCCAAAGCGATGTCCATGGTTCTTGAACCCCATGGTGCGCTTACCTGTCGATCATCAACAATCGTAGTTTGGGCCGATTTTGGCCCGTTTCTTGCACTATTACTTAGTTTTGGGGGTCCCGCAGTGATTTCCATGATTGACGAACTCCGTGGTGCGTTTACATGTCGGTCATCAACACACAATTTTGGTCGACTCTGGTCCGCTTCGTGCACTATTACACACCGTTTTGGCGTCCCAGAGCGATTTCCATGATTGACAATTCCCGGCGTGCGTTTGCGTGTGTGTCCTCAATACTCACAGTTTTGGCCAATTCTGACGCGATTCGTGGACTATTACTCAACATTTAGGGGTCCCGAAGCGATTTTCATAGTTGTTGAACCCCAAAATGCATTTAGGTGTCGGTCATGAACACTCACAGTTTTGGACGATTCTGGCCCGTTTCATGGACTATTACTCACTGTTTTGGGGTCCCGGTGTGACTTGCACAATTAACAAACCCCGGGGTGCGTTTACGTGTCGATCATCAACACTCGCAGTTTCGGCCGATTCTG
>NW_025274689.1:0-1319 GCF_018294505.1 Triticum aestivum
AAATTATTTATAAGCCCTTTATGTGGTGTCGCTCAGACAACCGACTGTTGATGCTTGTCATTTAAATTATTTATAAGCCCTTTATGTGGTGTCGCTCAGACGCCCGACTGTGGCATGCTTGTTATTTAAATTATTTATAAGCCCTTTATGTGGTGTCGCACAGACGCCCGACTGTGGCATGCTTGTTATTTCTATTATTTATAAGCCCTTTATGTGGTGTCGCATAGACACTCGACCGTGGCATGCTTGTCATTTCTTTTATTTATAAGCCCTTTATGTGGTGTCGCTCAGACGCCCGACTGAGGCATGATTTATCTTATTATCCTTTCGAGGCGTCGCTTCAGACACCCGATCGGTGCATTCTATTTCTTCTCTCTGATTGCATACTCATGTTTTATATAAACAACCTGCTTGCGTGCTTCATGGATTTTTATTTCGTGACTGACGTTATGATCATAGGATATTTCGGAGCATGATTATCCCTTGTTATATTATACCAGTGTTCATAATGTTTGCGAGTACATTCAAAAGTACTCACTGGCTTGTCCCTGGCTATTGTCTTGGCCAGATTTTGTGCAAGGAGAGGAGTGTTGCGATCATAGCCCCGGAACCCACGCAATGGTGACAGCAGCCTCGCGAAGATAGGAGTTATCCAGGTCAGCTGTTCCTGTGGGAAATGGAGATCCATAGACGCAGATGAACAACAAACCGCTTCCGCCATCAGCCACTAGAAACCATTTGTTGTACTCATAGGCCACAATGGTCTTGTACTACATATTATGTACGTTGCTTGGAATTTCTGTATCAAGTTGGTACCTCATCAGCTAACAGTAATCCTGGGGCTGATGAGCACAAGGATAATTTTCTGGGAAAATATATCCCGAAAAATCCGGTCCTGACACAAACAAACCACAAAAAGTGATTACATCGAATAGATCTCCAAGAACATCGAGGAGAACACTAGCGGAGGGCTCCAGTGGGCAGGGTATGGCAGCCGCCATACCTTGATTCTGAGAAAAAAAATATACGTATGATCCTTTTGGCTGTCTCGATAGTTTGTTTTGACCGCTGGCAATTTGACGCTAATTAGAGAGAGGCCAACAGGTACATCCGGCCTAATGGTCCAATGCATGTCGGTGTACAAAAGTAGGGGCACACCTTTGTACCCCTTTACTTGTGCACGGGCAGTCGGAATCGCGCGCCACGGCCACACTAAGCAGGGCAGAGGAGGGGAGCCGGAGAGAAGCCGAAGCACAAGATGGTCAAGGCAACGCCAAGACCAAAAATACCAAAGAGCGAGAGGGCGAGGTGGACTCCCC
>NW_025274690.1:0-500 GCF_018294505.1 Triticum aestivum
CGTTTACGTGTCGGTCATCAACACTCGCGGTTTTGGCCGATTCTGGCCTGTTTAATGGACTATTACACACCATTTTGGGGTCCCGGAGCGATTTCCATAGTTGTTCAACCCCAAGGTACGTTTACGTGTCGGTCATCAATACTCAAAGTTTTAGCCGATTCTGGCCAGCTTCTTGGAGTATTACTCAATGTTTTGGGGTCCTGGAGTGATTTCAACGATTGACAAACCCCGTGGTGCGTTTACGTGTCGGTCATCAGCACTCGCGGTTTTGGCCGATTCTGGCCCGTTTCATGGACTATTACTCACCGTTTTGGGGTCCCGAAGCGATTTCCATAGTTCTTGAACCCCCAAGGCGCGTTTACGTGTTGGTCATCCACACTCACAGTTTTGGCTGATTCCGGCGCGCTTCTTGGACTATTACTCACTGTTTTGGGGTCCCGGAGTGATTTCAACGATTGACGAACCCCGTGGTGCGTTTACGTGCCAGTCATCAACACTCG
>NW_025274690.1:523-1319 GCF_018294505.1 Triticum aestivum
TATTACTCACCGTTTTGGGGTTCCGAAGCGATTTCCATAGTTGTTGAACCCCAAGGTGCGTTTCCGTGTCGGTCATCAACACTCACAGTTTTGGCCGATTCTGGCCCACTTCTTGGACTATTACTCACTGTTTTGGGGTCCCGGAGTGATTTCAACGATTGACGAACCCCGTAGTGTGCTTACGTGTCAGTATCAGCACTTGCGGTTTTGGCCGATTCTGGCCCGTTTCATGGACTATTACTCACCGTTTTGGGGTCCCAAAGCGATTTCCATAGTTGTTGAACCCCAATGTGCGTTTCCGTGTCGATCATCAAGACTCACAGTTTTGGCCGATTCTGGCCGCTTCTTGGACTATTACTCATTGTTTTGGGGCCCCGAGTGATTTCAACGATTGATGAACCCCGTGGTGCGTTTACGTGTCGGTCATCAGCACTCGCGGTTTTGGACCATTCTGGCCCGTTTCATGAACTATTACTCATTGTTTTGGGGTCCCGAAGCGATTTCCATAGTTGTTGAACCCCAAGATGCATTTACTTGTCGGTCATCCACACTCACAGTTTTGGCCGATTCTGGCCCGCTTCTTGGACTACTACTCACTGTTTTGGGCTCCTGGAGTGATTTCAACGATTGGCGAACCCCGTGGTGCGTTTACGTGACGGTCATCAACACTCACGGTTTTGGCTGATTCTAGCCCGTTTCATGGGCTATTACAAACCTTTTTGGGGTCCCGGAGTGATTTCCATAGTTGTTGACGTTTACGTGTCGGTCATCAACACTCACAGTTTTGGCCGATTCT
>NW_025274691.1:0-1319 GCF_018294505.1 Triticum aestivum
CCTCTCTACTCTTTCGCACATGCTATGCGTGTGAAATGATGATACCATTCCAAGTTTCAACATTTTCACAATTCATTTTGTAGTGATTTTCAATTTCACGGTCATTTAGCTCTCTAAACAATTACGTAAATGACTGAAAAACAACAAATGATGTTAGAACATGTTGGAAATTGATGACGTTGCTTTGAATGCTGCATACTGAACACAAAAGAAGTCCGGAGTTCAAATAAGTTTAAAAAACATTGAAGTGCCCGTGTAACAGATGAGTTCTCATCCGAAACCCTGATACTCCGAAAGAGATTGTCCAGTTTGTACACAAAGTGTGTCCTGTTTTTGCCGTCACCCTCTCTAATCTTTTGCACATGCTATGCGGGTGAAATGATGATACCATGCCAAGTTTCAACATTTTCACAGTTCATTTTGTAGTGATTTTCAATTTCACGGTCATTTAGCACTTTAAACAATTAGGTAAATGACTGAAAACAACAAATGATGTCAGAACATGTTGGAAATTGATGACGTCGCATTGAATGCTCCATACTGAACACAAAAGAAGTCTGGAGTTAAAATAAGTTTAAAAACAATGAAGCGCCCGTGTAACAGATGAGTTCTCGTCCGAAACCCTGATACTCCGAAAGAGACTGTCCAGTTTGTACACGAAGTGCATCCAGTTTTTGCCGTGACCCTCTCTACTCTTTCACACATGCTATGCGGGTGAAATGATGATACCATGCTAAATTTCAACATTTTCATAGTTCATTTTGTAGTGATTTTCAATTTCAGATCATTTAGCTCTTTAAACAATTCGGTAAATGACTGAAAAACAACAAATGATGTCAGAACATGTTGGAAATTAATGATGTCACTTTGAATGCTGCATACTTAACACAAAAGAAGTCCAGAGTTCAAATAAGTTTTAAAAACATTAAAGTGCCGATGTAACAGATGAGTTCTCGTCCGAAACCCTGATACTCCGAAAGAGATTGTCCAGTTTGTACATGAAGTGTGTCCAGTTTTTGCCGTGACCCTCTCTACTCTTTCGCACATGCTATGCGGGTGAAATGATGATACCATGCCAAGTTTCAACATTTTCATAGTTCATTTTGTAGTGATTTTCAATTTCACGGTCATTTAGCTCTCTAAACAATTAGGTAAATGACTGAAAAACAACAAATGATGTCAGAACATGTTGGAAATTGATGACATCGCTTTGAATGCTGCATTCTGAACACAAAAGAAGTCCAGAGTTCAAATAAGTTTAAAAAACATTGAAGTGCCTATGTACTAGATGAGTTCTCGTCCGAAAGCCTCATACTCCG
>NW_025274692.1:0-1319 GCF_018294505.1 Triticum aestivum
GGCACAGACTTACAGGGACAGGCATCCATGACCCAGCATCGAACGTGTCGGTCATCAGCGAGTGAATCCAGGCTGTAGCACTGGGCTAGCAGGACTCCGGTGAACCGGGCTGTAGCGGGCTAACAGGACTCCGGTATTCATCGCGTGACATTTCCCCGAAGGGACAGACACAGGAACGAAGAAGGACACATGCCGGCCAGCCTAAGTGTTCCGGAGCGGTAGCGAGCTACCATGGCTCGGTGGAAACACTAGGAGACATTTCCCGGTAAGAGAGGCTACTAAAGATAAACAACTAGATGGTCAGATCCCACACATACCAAGCATTTCAATAACATACACACAATATGCTCGATATGTGCAAATACAACATGGCATCACAACATGACTCTATGACTCAAGTAATTTATCAATAGGCTCCGAGGAGCGAGATATTACAAACATGGGTCTCATGACCCAACATTCAGAGCATACAAATCAAGCACAAGCGGAAGCTATCATGTCTGAGTACAGACATCTATAAATGAAAAAGGCTGAGAAGCCTGACTATCTACCAAATCCTGCCGAGGCACAAGATCGTAGCTGAGGTAACAAGCTAAACGTCGAAGACCACGCGGAAATACTAGTGAGACTGAAGTCTCTCTGCAAAAACATAAAATAGGCAAACGTGAGTACAAATGTACCCAGCAAGACTTACATCAGAACTAACTACATATGCATCATTATCAACAAAGGGGATGGTGGAGTTTAACTGCAGCAAGCCAGCTTTGACTTGGTGGCTATCCTGAACTACGACTGCGAGTAACTTTTTGAGGTGGCGCACACGAGTCCACATATTCACCATATCAATACACCACTATGGATCCGCTCACGTCTCCCTACGAGAACGCCATCCATAGCACTCACGCTTATCTTGCGTATTTTAGAGTATCCACTTTCACTTGTCTATGAACTGATATAAGCAACCCAGAAGTCCTTTTCCGTGGACACGGCTATTCGAATAGATGATGTTAACCCTGCAGGGGTGTACTTCTTCATACATGTTTCCACCACTTAGCGTCTGCACACGACATGTGCTCGGCAGACTTCAAGCGAAAGCCGACGTGGGTGTAGACCACGACCTACCTAAACACTCAAGTCTCTAGTCCAGGTTTATCGCCTATTCGGGTTCCATCCATGAGGAGATCCGGCCGGAGTTTCGCTCACAGCCCCAAACGATGTGAACAGGGTTCCCGAGATACCAAACGGGCATCCGGTACACCGTGCCACGTACCTACCGCATCACAGCCCACCCCTACGGTCAGCGCTGTCCACGGCCTCCA
>NW_025274693.1:0-1318 GCF_018294505.1 Triticum aestivum
GGATTGGTGGTGGATATATGGTGGTGGTATATGGCAGCGGTGGTGGTAGCGGTGGTAGGATACGGATATGGATATGAATCGGTGGTGGTATATGAATCGGTGGTGGTATATGGATACGGATTCGGAGCAGTGGCGGATAAGCGGTGGTGGTAGATGGCAGGGGCGATGATGATGGTGCGGCGGCGGCGTGACAACTTATGACCAGAACTCGAAACTCTAAAAGACTAGACTCTAAGACCAGCAACTAGACACGACGATGCAACCGCAAATTCAACAAAGCAAAAAGATTATGCAAAGGCTCAGATTGGTTCGGATATGATGAACTAACCCTAATTTTTTTTGTGGCTTTTTCGTGGACTGCAGGTATGAAGAACAGACTCGATCTAAACTACGAAAAACTGTAAAATCTCACCGAGCAACCTGGAAATCTGATACCACTTGATAGAGGCTAAGGTGTCCCGTCTTTCGATGAGATGATGGATATCGCTTTGGTGGAAGTCGACTTTGACGATCCGACTACGAACGTGCGAGGACGTCGCGCCTTAGCAATCGCTAAACCAACTCCGAGAGGTTATTGACCACGCCGGAGCACGATCAACCTGACCACGAGGGTCTATTTCCTGCGGGCAAACGAAGAACAAGCAAGAAACTAAGATTGCAATCTGGATATTGCGAATATAAGATGAAAGCTTTATTGATCAAGGTGGGGTTCTGTGACGCCTTTGTGTGGTCGTTGAACACAAACGAAGTACGCGAAGTTGCAGCTATGGCGAACTTTTAATCTAAACAAAACCCAAAGTCTAAACGATGCCCTAAGGGCTGTATATATGAAGGAAGAGGGGGGGAATTTCGTGGCCCTTGGTGGAGGGGTCCGAAATCAACCCTATCTCTTGTTTCCCCACACATACGGACTCTAAAAATAGCCTATACTTATGTATTTCGAAATTACATGGGCCTGGCCCAATAATAAGGTGACGCAGCACCTAAAATAGCCTCGGGACGAAATTTATGAAGTGGCATCTTGTATATTTCGTCCAAGGCTTCATGCACCCATTATGGTGGCTTCAAAGTCCTGAAATCATCACTTGTAACTCCGTTCTCGTTCCCCTTGCGCATGCCATCATCTCCATGCTTGTTCTTGCTCCAATGTTCATCCTTCTCCAAGCTAGGCCCTTCATTTGTAAGCAAAACAAATGTATCCAATTTAGGCAGCATCATATTCTCATGAACATTAGAATCATTACCAAGAAACGAAAGTACCTGGTAATTTAGTTGGCGTGCACGAGCTCTAGTAATTGGTCCAGTATGTATAGCAGCA
>NW_025274694.1:0-1318 GCF_018294505.1 Triticum aestivum
AAAATCCTGTAGATAGCTTCGGGAGGAGATATATAGCGTGCATCCCTATATTGTCGAATTTCATCAATGATTCCCCCGTCATTGATAATATCCTGCTCGAACGCAAATGATGCCTTATCATGCCCTTTGTAGATGTATTTGAATAAGTACTTCACTGCCTTGATGCTCGAGCATGCTTCGACATTAATGTGACAGTTGTATGTCATCAGCAGAAATGGGTTGTAAGGGACCACCCATCTATTGTCCAAATCTGCTCCTCTGATCCTAACTCTCACCCCATCATCCCTCCTTCTATAGATGGGATATGAGTCTTTCCCTTGTAATGTAGCATCACAGAAATCTCGCGGGTAATGAAACCGACATTGTCCATCTATCATGCAAGGGCAACTTTTCTTGAGCGCGCCACATGGACCATGCAACATGTGTTTGACCACCAGATCATGGAGAACAGGATATTTTTTTTTGTCAGGTATTTCTGCCGATATCACCCGATCATAGTCATCCGGGGTCCTTAACTTACTTTTAGCTTTCATGATCAGAAGTATATGCTCATGAGGGAGGCCTCATTTCTGAAACTCAGTGACATGTACATAAGCCGCAACTTCTCCAAAATGCTTACCCTTAATCAGTAAGTCCATCATGGATCGTTGTTTAGCTCTGTATACTCTTGCCACAAGGTCTGGACGGTCTTGTGGCAGCTGTCCAGGCAACAATTCAATAGTTATCTCCTCCCAGTAGGGATTGCATGTCATCGTGACAAAATAATCCGGTTTACCCCATCGTTGAACTATTGCCATTGCATCCAGGAACCTGCGTTGCATGTCACGGTCACCACCAGGGAAGGTACGTGGAAGCACGATTCTCTTGCCAATACGATCACCGCGTGACTCGCCAGCGATGACGGTGTCAACAAGGCCCTATAATAAATCAATATTTGACGCCAATTAGTATACCATGTTGAAGCAAAGAGTGGCATCTGTAATACAATTTAATAGTATAAACACAAGCACGTTACCTGGTAGAGGTCAGCGCGTATGACCTTTTGATTTGCTGGCTTTGAGTACCAGTCAAGCCTCATTGTCTCAATCTTGATGTACATGTCAACCGCCCACTGTTGGAAAAGGCGCCCCCCAAACAAGATGATGTTAAAAAGCTTTTTCCGGACCTGCAGCTTGAAGGCATAGTACTCCCTCGCGCTAACATATTTCCTTGATTTTGTGGCATTCATCTCATTGTCACCAAAATCCTCATCCGGGTTATCCTCGTAGTCATCTAAAAATTGTTTAACAACATTAAAGTTGGTATAATAGAATCATAA
>NW_025274695.1:0-1318 GCF_018294505.1 Triticum aestivum
TGGGGTCCCGAAGTGATTTTCCTTCTTGTTGAACCCCAAGGTGCGCTTATGTGTCGGTCATCAACACTGACAGTTTCGGCCGATTCTGGCCCGTTTCATGGACTATTACTCACGGTTTTGGGGTCCCGGAGTGATTTCCATGATTAACGAACCCTGGGGTGCGTTTATGTGCCAGTCATCAAGACTCGTGGTTTTTGTCGATTCTGACCCGTTTCGTGGACTATTACTCACCGTTTTGGGGTCCCAAAGTGATTTCCATGCTTGTTGAACCCCAAGGTGCGCTTACGTGTAGGTCATCCACATTGACAGTTTTGGCCGATTCTAGTCCGTTTCATGGACTATCACTCACTATTTTGGGGTCTCGGAGTGACTTCCACAATTAACGAACCCTTGGGTGCATTTACGTGTCAGTCATCAATACTCACGGTTTTTGTCGATTCTGGCCCGTTTCGTGGACTATTACTCACCGTTTTGGGGACACAAAGTGATTTCCATGCTTGTTGAACTCCAAGGTGCGTTTATGTGTCGGTCATCAACACTGACAGTTTTGGCCGATTCTGGCCCGTTTCGTGGACTATTGCTCACTGTTTTGGGGACCCGGAGTGACTTCCACGATTAATGAACCCCGGGGTGCATTTACGTGATGGTCATCAACACTCGCATTTTTGGTCGATTCTGACCCGTTTCGTGGACTATTACTCACCGTTTTGGGGTCCCGAAGTGATTTCCATGCATGTTGAACAACAACGTGCGCTTACGTGTTGGTCATCAACACTCACAGTTTTGGCTGATTCTGGCCCGTTTCATGGACTATTACTCACTATTTTAGGGTCGCGGAGTAATTTCCATGATTAACGAACCCTGGGGTCCGTTTACGTGTCGGTCATCAACACTCGCGTTTTTGGTCGATTCTAACCCGTTTCATGGACTATTACTCACCGTTTTGGGGTCACAAAGTGATTTCCATGCTTGTTGAAAAACAAGGTGCGCTTACGTGTTGGTCATCAACACTGACAGTTTTGGCCGATTCTGGCCCGTTTCATGGACTATTGCTCACTGTTTTGGGGACCCGGAGTGACTTCCACGATTAATGAACCCCGGGGTGCGTTTACGTGATTGTCATCAACACTCGCGGTTTTTGTCGATTCTGACCCGTTTTGTAGACTATTGCTCACCGTTTTGGGGTCCCGAAGGGATTTCCATGCATGTTGAACAACAACGTGCACTTACGTGTTGGTCATCAACACTCACAGTTTTGGCTGATTCTGGCCCGTTTCATGGACTATTACTCACTATTACTCATAAGTTTGGGGACACA
>NW_025274696.1:0-1318 GCF_018294505.1 Triticum aestivum
GCTGGCTGGGCCGCACAGGTAAGTCTTCCCCTTTCTTTTCTGTTTTCTGTTTTTATTTAATATATCTGCAACTTTGTTGAATTAAATAAAATACCTAGGCAATTCCAAAAATCACCAAACTACTCCTGGCTCATAGTTGGATTATTTCCAACATGAAGCATTTTAGTTTGGAGATATTTGAGCATTTAAATATTTTATATTATTTTAAATGCCCAAATTCAAATAGTTATGATTTAATTCAAAAACCCTAGGATGGCCTAGGAAAATGTGCACCACTTTTGCAGAGGTTCTGAACCAAGACAAAAATGATGGGCATTTTAGAAGGGCATTTCAGGTTCATTGAAAATTATTTTAGTAAACCCTAGTTGGTTTCAGAGGGGACTGGGGGTTCTGTCATCCCCATTTCAAGTTTCTGCTGAAAGAGTAAACATGATGCAACACTCTAATGCATGACTAGCTAGGGTGTGACAGGACAGAAGGGTGTGACAACTCACCCCCACTCAAAAGAATCTCGTCCCGAGATTTGGGTTCCTCCGGGAAGAAGGCGGGATACTCAAGTCGAAGACGATCCTCCCTTTCCCAAGTTGCTTCATCTTCAGAATGATGCGACCATTGAACTTTGAGGAACTTGATGTTATGACGTCGCGTGGTACGCTCGGCCTGATCGAGGATACGGATGGGGTACTCTCGATATGTAAGATCATCTTGGAGATCAAGCGTTTCGTGGTCCACTTCACAGATAGGATCCGAGAAGCAACGCCTGAGTTGAGAAACGTGGAAGACATCGTGAACTCTGGAGAGGTGCGGAGGTAGTTCCTATTGGTAGGCAACTTCTCCTCGTTTGGCAAGAATGCGAAAAGGTCCAATGTAACGAGGAGCCAATTTGCCTTTGATACCGAAACGATGGGTTCCCTTCAGAGGGGTGACCCGAAGATAAGCCTTCTCGTCAACCTCGAAAGTCATAGCCTTATGCTTTCGGTCATATTGACTCTTTTGGCGAGATTGGGCTGTTCTCAACTTTTCACGAACGATACGAACTTGTTCTTCTGCTTCCTGAATCATATCCGGGCCAAAGAATTGTCTTTCCCCGGTCTCTGACCAGTTAAGGGGTGTTCGACATCGTCGTCCATAGAGAACTTCAAAAGGGGCTTTACCCAAGCTAGATTGATAGCTGTTGTTGTAAGCGAATTCGGCAAATGGAAGGCACTTCTCCCAGTCCATTCCGAACGAGATAACAGAGGCTCGAAGCATGTCTTCTAGAATTTGGTTGACGCGTTCCACTTGACCACTTGACTGAGGGTGGAAAGCGGTGCTAAAG
>NW_025274697.1:0-1318 GCF_018294505.1 Triticum aestivum
CATTGCTGGAGTCAGAAACGGTGTTCCTGCTACCTACTACAAAAGCACGTGCATGCATGGACCAGATAAGGATGCTGCACCATTCTCTTTAATTTTTTGTCAGGGTAATCTTGCAATAATGTAGCTGGATACATCCACCAGTTGCTGAACAGGATAGATCTAACAAGATAGTTTAAGGGTACTCTAGTTTTTACACTATGGATGACTTTATAGTGTCCGTGTAATTATAGCCTTAGTTATATAAATTATTTTTCTGGTCTTTAATTTGTAACGGGCGGTTTGCTGAAGACATCCGACTTTGGTGCTGGAGTTATACTTCTATCCTATGGATTTCCTGCTATCTGGGTGTAACTCCTTCTGTCCACTTCGATTGTCTCTTTCTTCCTTCTTTGCAACCTTGTAAGCTTTGCTCCTGCACACGTACTTACATGTTGATATCGTAAAGTTCAAGGCGACCTTTTGGTCCGTGATGACCTTGGTGAAAAGAAAATGGTAACGTAATGTTGCTATTTTCTCTTGTTTCTTTGCAACTCAGCTATGGATTTGGCTGTACCCGCAGTTCTCGATAATGTTCGAATGGCTAACAACAAACTGCTGAGAAATTAAAAGAGCAGAAAATGAGAAATCCAATAATAACAAAATAGTTTAGCCAGACGATTAGCACAGATTCTACTATAACATGCATAGGTTATAGAAATCACATAATGAGAGGAAGGACGACAGCACACACTCGCAGCTTAACGGGCCAATAGGCTGGGCGCGGGGCAATAGACACATAACAGGGTTATAAGGGTGAAATGAATAGGTCCCAGCTGCAAGACACAAAGGAGCATTGTGGTCTGTCTAGCTCAACCTGGTTTGACAAGAAGGAAACGGTGAAAAATTTCTGTTGCGATTGAAGAGTGGCAAACCTAACTTGAGTAGTGTGTGACAGGACTAGTAAAAGAATAAAAATATGGAATATAAGCATACTGAGGGGATTGTCCTACGATTATTGATCCGGCGACAGCCCTCCCTGCCAAAGCTGTGTGACCGCCTTGAATAGTATTTCCTTGGCGATGGGTCACACGACTCATCCTCCACGTCGTCTGGGGGATACAAAGCTCCCACCCCGGCCAAGCGGCATGGCAGCGTCGCTCCGCCTCCTTCACAGAGGTGCATCTAGCACCGGACTAGGTCCTCGCGGCGACGTGGGGCAATGACAGCTCGAAGACCATGGCAGAGACCGATGCGTGTCGCCGGTGCCAAATGAGCTCATCCAGGACGTCATCGCCAAGTCGAAGAACGCAACCTAAATTTAGTTAAATTTTGTATATAT
>NW_025274698.1:0-1318 GCF_018294505.1 Triticum aestivum
AATCGCAGTTTGGGCCGATTCTGGCCCGTTTCTTGGACTATTACTTAGTTATGGGGTCCCGAAATGACCCCGGGTTGTGTTTACGTGTCGGTCAGCAACACTCACAATTTTGGCCAATTCTAACGTGTTTTGTGGACTATTACTCACTGTTTTCAGGTCCCGAAGTGATTTCCATAGTTGTTGAACCCCAAGGCGCGCTTACGTGTCGGTCATCAATACTCATAGTTTTGGCTGATTCTGGCCCGTATCATGGACTATTACTCTCTTTTTGGGGCCCCGGAGTGATTTCCACGATTAATGAACCACGGGGTGCATTTACGTGTCGGTCATCCGCACTCACAGTTTTGGCCGATTCTGGCCCGTTTCTTGGACTATTACTCTGTTTTTGGGTCTCGGCGTGATTTCCATGACTGACGAACACCGGGGTGCATTTATGTGTCGCTCATCAACAATCGCAGTTTTGGCCGATTCTGGCCCGTTTCGTGGAGTATTACGCACTGTTTTGGGGTATCGAAGTGATTTCAACGATTAACGAACCGCGTGGTGCGTTTACGTTTCGGTCATCAACACTTACACTTTTGTCCGATTCTTGCCTTTTTTGTATACTATTACTCACTGTTTTGGGGTCCCGGAGTGATTTCCACGATTAACGAACCCCGGCGTGCGTTTACGGTCGGTCATCAACACTCACAGTTTTGGCCGATTCTGGCCTGTTTCGTGGACTATTGCTCACTTTTTTGGGGCCCTGGAGTGATTTCCACGATTAAGGAACCCTTGGGTGCGCTTACGGGTTGGTTATCAACACTCGCGGTTTTTGTCGATTCTGACCCGTTTCGTGGACTGTTACTCACCGTTTTGGGGCCCCAAAGCGATTTCCATGGTTGTTGAATCCCAAGGTGCGCTTAAGTGTAAGTCATCAACAATCGCAGTTTGGGCCGATTCTGGCCCGTTTCTTGGACTATTACTTAGTTATGGGGTCCCGAAATGACCCCGGGTTGTGTTTACGTGTCGGTCAGCAACACTCACAATTTTGGCCAATTCTAACGTGTTTTGTTGACTATTACTCACTGTTTTCAGGTCCTGAAGTGATTTCCATAGTTGTTGAACCCCAAGGCGCGCTTACGTGTCGGTCATCAATACTCATAGTTTTGGCTGATTCTGGCCCGTATCATGGACTATTACTCTCTTTTTTGGGCCCCCGGAGTGATTTCCACGATTAATGAACCACGGGGTGCATTTACGTGTCGGTCATCCACACTCACAGTTTTGGCCGATTCTGGCCCGTTTCTTGGACTATTACTCTGTTTTTGGGTCTCGG
>NW_025274699.1:0-1318 GCF_018294505.1 Triticum aestivum
AATATTGTTTCTGGCAAATGGATTTTTCGCCAAAAGTTCCACTCCGATGGGAGCCTCTCACGATATAAAGCCAGGTGGGTTTGTCGTGGCTTTTCTCAGCAACAAGGAATTGATTACGAAGAAACCTTCTCTCCTGTTGTTAAACCTAGCACCATTCGCACCGTTCTTAGTGTTGCTGTCTCCTCTTCATGGCCCATTCACCAACTTGATGTTAAAAATGCTTTCCTCCATGGTTCCCTTCAAGAAACTGTCTACTGCCAGCAACCTCTGGGTTTTGAAAATCCATCCTTTCCAACTCATGTATGTCTTCTTCAGAAATCTCTCTACGGTCTTAAACAGGCCCCACGAGCTTGGTTTCAACGCTTCTCCTCCTTCATTCAAACAATAGGCTTCACTCCATCTCTCTCCGACACCTCTCTTTTTGTGTATCATCAAACTTCTGACACTGCCTATTTACTTCTCTATGTAGATGACATCATTCTTACCGCCTCCTCTCAAAAGTTTTTAGATCATATTGTCTCTCTTCTTAGATCTGAATTTTCTATGACTGACCTAGGACTCCTTCATCATTTCTTAGGCATTGCTGTTGTTCGAGATTCCTCCAGCCTTTTTCTTTCCCAACACCAGTATATTCTTGATCTTCTTAATCGTGCTGGTATGCTTGACTGTCAATCATCTCGCACTCCTGTCGATACTAGTTTTAAACTTTCGGCTACCGGTGAACCCTTTTCCGATCCTACTCTCTATCGTAGCCTAACAGGTGCTCTCCAATATCTCACCATTACTCGTTCTGAAATCTCTTTTGCTGTTCAACAAGCATGTCTCTATATGCATGATCCCCGGGTTCCTCACTATAATCATGTTAAACGTATTCTTCGGTATTTAAAAGGAACTCTCAATCATGGTCTCCACCTCAATAATTCTTCTCCAAACTCGCTTACCGCATACTCTGATGCAGACTGGGCTGGTTGTCCTGACACTCGAAGGTCCACTTCCGGTTTTTGTGTTTTTCTTGGTAACAATTTGATTTCTTGGTCTTCGAAAAGACAGGTTACAGTCTCACGTTCGTCGGCCGAGGCTGAGTATCGCGCCGTGGCACATGCCGTTGCAGATACAATCTGGATTCGGCAGTTACTCTCCGAGCTACACAGGCCTATTGAGCAGGCCACTATTGTCTACTGTGACAACATATCAGCAGTCTACATGACCAGCAATCCAGTTCAACACCGACGCACAAAGCATATTGAGATTGATATTCATTTTGTTCGTGAAAAGGTTGCTCTTGGTCAGGTTCGGGTGCTTCATGTTCCCTCTACGG
>NW_025274700.1:0-1318 GCF_018294505.1 Triticum aestivum
CAGGACCCCAAAACAGTGAGCAATAGTCCACGAAACGGGCTAGAATCGGCCAAAATTGTGAGTGTTGATGACCGACACGTAAAAGCACCTTGGGGTTCAACAACTATAGAAATCGCTTAGGGACCCCTAAATGGTGAGTAATAGTCCATGAATCGCGTCTGAATTGGCCAAAACAGCGAGTGTTGATGACAGACACGCAAACACACCCCGCGGATTGTCAATCATGGAAATCGCTCTGGGACGCCAAAACGGTAAGTACTAGTGCACGAAACGGACCAGAATTGGCTAAAATTGTGAGTGTTGATGACCGACACGTAAACGCACCCCAGAGTTCGTCAATCGTGGAGATCACTTTGGGACCCCCAAAACTAAGTAATAGTGCAAGAAACGGGCCAAAATCGACCAAAAATGCGCTTCTTGATGATCGACACGAATGCGCACCATGGGGTTCAACAACCATGGAAATCAATTTGGGGCCCCAAAATGGTGAGTAATAGTCGACGAAACGGGCCAAAATCAGCCAAAACTGTGAGTGTTCATGACCGACACGTAAACGCACCTCGCGCTTTGTTAACTGTGGAAATCACTCAGGGAACCCAAACAACTTAGTGTCCATGAAACGGGCCAGAATCGGCCAAAACCGTGAGTGTTGATGATTGACACATAAATGCACCCTGGTGTTCGTGAATCATATCGAAATCACACCGGGAGCTAAAATAGAGTAATAGTCCAAGAAACGGGCCAGAATCGGCCAAAACTGTGAGTGTTGATGACCGACACATAAACGCACCCCACGGTTCATTAACTGTGGAAATCCCTTCGGGGCCCCAAAACAGTGAGTAATAGTCCATGAAACGGGCCTGAATCAGCCAAAACTATGAGTGTTGATGACCGACACGTAAGCGCGCCTTGGGGTTCAACAACCATGGATATCACTTGGGACCCCAAAACGGTGAGTAATAGTCCATGTAACACGTTAGAATTGGCCAAAACTGTGAGTGTTGATGACCAACACGTAAACGCACCCCGCGGTTCGTAAATAGTGGAAATCACTCCGGCACCCCCAAAAATAAGTAATAGTCCAACAAACGGGCCAGAATCGATCGATACTGCGATTGTTCATGACCTACACTTAAGCACACCTTGGGGTTCAACAACCATGTAAATCGCTTTGGGGCCCCAAAATGGTGAGTAATGGTCCACGAAACGGGTCAGAGTCGACAAAAACCGCGAGTGTTGATAACCGACACGTAAGTGCACCGGGGGTTCATTAATCATGGAATCACTCCGGGGCCCCAAAAAAGTGAGTAATAGTCCA
>NW_025274701.1:0-1318 GCF_018294505.1 Triticum aestivum
GAAGCCTTGTACGGAAGGAGGTGTAGAACACCGTTGTTATGGGACGAAGTTGGAGACCGTCAGTTGTTTGGACCAGATTTGATTAAGGAGTCTGAACAGAAAGTGAGGATGATTCGCGATAGGCTCAAGGTAGCCCAGTCCAGACAGAAGAGCTATGCCGATTCTAAACGAAAGGAGACAGTTCACGAAATCGGAGACAGAGAGTATCTTCGAGTATCACCACTTCATGGAGTGAAGCGCTTTGGAGTTAAAGGAAAGTTAGCGCCCCGTTTTATTGGACCATACAGAGTGTTGGAACGTATGGGAGAAGTTGCTTACAAGTTGGAATTACCCGAAGGATTGTCTGGAGTACATGATGTATTTCACGTTTCGCAGTTGAAGAAGTGCCACGCAGAGATGGCTGAGATACCACTCAGAGATACTGTGCCACTGGAAGCGATTCAGTTGGAAAGTGATTTGACTTATGAGGAGAAACCAGTTAAGATTCTCGAGTATGCCAGCCGAGTTACCCGCAGCAAGGTTATCAAGTTTTGCAAAGTTCAGTGGAGTCACCACACAGAAGATGAAGCCACCTGGGAGCGAGAGGAAGATCTACGGAAAGACCACTCCCACCTGATTTCTAGCCAACCCGAATCTCGAGGGCGAGATTCATCTTAAGGGGGGTAGGTTTGTAACATCCCAAATTTTCAATTTGGTATGTTATACATAGATCATCATTGCATATCATGTTTTATTGCATTTTGACAAATCCTCGATAAATCCTAAGCAACTCAAGGACCCTCGGAGAGAGTTGGGGATTTTCTCGAATTTTCATATTTGATTTTCATCAAATAATAAGACGAGGATTTTGGTTTTAAATAGTTTTCTCTCCAGAGAAATATTTCACTTTAAAATAAAATGAGAGGAGCAAACACGACTTCTCCAAAACAATTGAAATACTGGAGGAAAAATGTTAAAATCATTATTTGGATTTTATTTGCAATTTTTATTGCATTAAAAATATTGCATGTTTTCGAAATATTTATTTTTGATTTAAAACAATGTTCACCCTATTCTAGATTTTCTAACTAGACGGGGAAAATTTATTTCATATTTTTCCGATTTTTATTTATTTTTCTACGTATTCATTTCTGCGGAACTTATTTAAAAAAAAAGCGCGACGCCCGACCGGGCCGAAGCCCAGCCGTGCGCCGGCCCGCCTCGCGCCTCTCCTCTTCCCGCACGACGCCGAGCCGCCGCCGGAGTCCGCCCCGGCCACGCCGCCCCGGCCGCCCCCTTCCCCAAGCTTCGGACCCCCCATCCTTAAATAGCCCCCCCT
>NW_025274702.1:0-1318 GCF_018294505.1 Triticum aestivum
GACGCACTGATGACGTAGTAAATGTTTTCTGGAATTTAAATAATTCTTAAATGATTTATTAATTCCAGAAAATAGCTAAAACTTCAATAAATCATAGAAAATTAACCGTAACTCCAAATTAAATAATTTATATATGAAAAATTATCAGAAAAATTCAAGGAATCCATCTGTACCATTTTCATGCATGTTAGAACAACTTATCACTACTGTTTAGGGCAAATGAAGTGAATGACATTTAAATAACCACATATGGAGTTTGAATTTGAATCTGGGATTCAAACCAACTTCATTTAATCTGGTTTTAGTTGCATTAGCTCAAAACACATTCATTTTGCCATGTCATGATCATGCATCATATTGTGCATTGCATTGATTGTGTTCCCTTCTGTGTTGCCGGTATTTGTCCCCTCTCGATAGACGTGATACCGATGATGTGATCGTTGACACTGATGAAGACTCAATGTTATCTTCAGAAGTGCCAGGCAAGCAAAACCCCCTTGTTCATTCCGATACAATCCTACTCTCTCGCTCCTGCTCTCTTTTACTGCATTAGGACAACATCGATTCATCTGTTACTTGCTGCGGTAGCTGAACCCCTTTATCCTCTGCATGACCTGTCATTGCCACAGTAAATAGATGAAACCCACTAGTATGAGTAGGAGTTGCTTGAGCCCTGGTGTGCCTACTCATTCTTGCTTGTTTGTCATGCCTGCTACTGCTTAGAGTTGAGTCAGGTCTGATTCATCGGGGATGAATCAGAGGCGTGTGAACATGTCCTACGGTGTGTGAGCTAAGCGTGTGAACACGATTTGGTAAAGGTAGCGGTGAGAGGCCATGTAGGAGTACATGGTGGGTTGTCTCATTGCAGCCGTCCTCAGGAACTGAGTTCTGTATTTGTGATCCATGATTCAGCTACTACCACGCATTGGGCCCGAAACCAATGGACCCTCTCGGCTTCTTGATCACCCTTGTCCTCTGTCCAGGAGTTGCAAGTAGTTTCTGGTGTTTGTAGTATGCTGGAGGCCGTGCGCAGCGCTGACCGTAGGGGTGGGCTGTGATGCGGTAGGCACGTGGCACGGTGTACCGGGCGCCCGTTTGGTGTCTCGGGAACCCTGTTCACATCGTTTGGGGCTGTGAGCGAAACTCCGGCCGGATCTCCTCATGGATGGAACCCGAATAGGCGATAAACCTGGACTAGAGACTTGAGTGTTTAGGTAGGCCGTGGCCGACACCCACGTTGGGCTTCCGCTTGAAGGTTGCCGAGTACATGTCGTGTAAACGGCGGTAAGTGGTGAGAGCGTGTGTGAAGAAGTACACC